>NC_059376.1:42756792-42821792 GCF_019703515.2 Myxocyprinus asiaticus
TACTCAGTAAAGTCAGAAAAACGATTCTGTGTGCAGTTATGCATCTGACAGAAGAAGCTGCAGTTTTACATTGTTTTACAAGAATATTGATGTTTCTGAACTTTGTTTTTCACAGGTCTTTGGACTGGATCAGGTCGATCTGTGTTTGTTTCTTCCTCTTTTTTTTTTTCCCTCCAAAATTTTAACTTTGGGTCTTTCAATAAAATAATCAACAATTGTGATTTTTGTCTTAGCATGTCATACCGCAGGACGTCAACTTCCCCTACGTTTTTCATGTCTACCCATACTTCTGTTTTATGCATTTTCAAAATCGTCAATATTCGTATTCAGCCTTTGACATGTTAATAACTGTGCAGTTTGCTGGGCCTGTGCAGTTCATTGTAATATTAATATATTTCTGTGTTTGATTTTTAGTGCATTTTTGTTTACATTTATGATTACATGTAAAGAAAAAAAAACAAAAACATTTTGCCGCTGTATTGGGTCACAGCTTGATGTCCCATGCAAGATCTGGGTCCTAAAGTAAAACCAGTTGAGAAGCACTGATTTATGGTGGTCCATAATGGACAATAATGGCATAGTTTGGTTTTGCGCTGATCTGCTTTATTGCCTATTGTAGAACATTAATGACTAATGTGCATCGTTTGCTGCACCTGTAGGTAAATGCTGAATATGTTTGTGTTTGTTTTGGTCTCTGCAGCTTCAGCATCTCAGCAGTCTTGATCTGCGGCACATCTCTGAACTCAACAACGAGACCGTGATGGAGGTGGTGAGAAAGTGCCGGAACCTGACGTCCCTGAACCTTTGCCTCAACTGGACCATCAACGACAGGTACAGACAAACCCGATCGGCCTCCTCAGCCCGTCACTCAACACACTCTCTCATTAAGGATGCTCTCACACAACCCGAAGTCCATTCAATCCCCCTGATTGGTCTCTTTTCACATTGTATGTTTGGGTCCAAACCGCCGCACGTTTGAGTCATCAGTGTGAGTAGGTAACAACTCTAGGAAGCTGGAAAGATGCCAGTTTCACTGTGTTATTGAAATATTTGTTTGTTCAGATCTGGGATTAGAAACAATCGTAAACAAGCGCAGTTTTTTAAAGAACGCAATAGAAAATGGGGACATAACATTAAAAAAATAAATAAAAATACAATATAAAAATGTTCCTAGTCATCTGCTGCGAATGCATTGCAATAGTTGCGAAGAATGCAAGCTGCGAAGGTAATTTATTTATAGACAAGCAGCTATATGAATAACCTGCACCACTTTACAATAAGGATGTATTTGTTAACATTAGTAAATGCATTGTGTCATGAACTGCCAAAGAATAATATCTTTTTACAGCATTTATTAATCTTCATTACTTTTAATAAAACTGTTAAAGCTCTTCATTTTTACTATGTGTTCGTTTATAATGCATTAACTTATGTTAACATACACAACTTTTACATTTAAATAATGTGTTAGTATACAGTATGTTGACATTTACATTAATAGTTAATTATTAAGTATTTATTCTTAATCATTAAAGCTACACTATGTAACTTTTGGCCCTCTAGTGGTTGAAGCATAAAACTGCAAGTCACTTTGGCACATAAACACGCGCTGTAGTAGCTCAGGATCTTCTTTTCTTTATTTACGGATATGACGTAAACACACACGGAGGAATGACGGAAGTATGCAATTTCTCGCCAAATCCATCCCGACAGCTCTAAAATATAAATCATTATTACAGGCTTACCGTAGTGAATCGGGTTAAGGCAAAAACATGGTTTGGAAGACAGTTTGTTGGTGTACTTGCGCATTAAAGACATTTTGTTCATTTATAACCAAAACATCTTACATAGTGTAGCTGTAATTAATTATTAATTAACAGTTAATAATTGCTAGAAAAGTATTGTTTATTGTAAGTTCATGTTAACTAAGGTTTATGAATACAACCACTTTGTAAAGTGTTACTGACTTTATGTGACGTATGGATTGACAGACAGATGGATGGGTGGTTGCAATCGTTTCTCTGTAGCACACTAGAAAATGAAAGTCATTTTTCTCGTCTGTCAATAAATTATTCTTGTAAGATGCAACAGTTTTGCCTACAAGAAGTGACATCCGTGAGGTCTAGAATAACCACAGTCGAGTAAAAAACAAAGTGACCCTCAAATGGGCCAAAACTAAAGGCCAAAACGTAATTAAACCCCCCCATTAACCCCTCTTGACCGCGCTATGATTTATCGAATACGTTACATCGAAAAGAGCAATTGTGCTCATTTAAGTACTTAGACGGGTCACAGCAAAACACACATATGGTTTTTAAAGGCCATTTGGCCTCAATTTGGCATTCACAATAGGCCACATCACAGGATGTTGGCTGATGTTCTTCAAATCTGTTCTCCATATGCGTGAAATTCGGCTGCTGTTTGATGCTGTTTTGATTATTCAGTCAAAGGTATGTTTCCCTATGTGCATTTACATGTCAATTCTAGACAAGACTTTAGGAAGTAGTGAAAAAGGGAGCGATGAACGGACTCTTTTGAGGCACACGTGGTCGCTGGGAACGGCCGTAACTCAGCGTTCGCTGTGATTTCACGGTTAAATAGAAGCAGCTGCCACGCAACAGACGTGTTTTCTGTTCATATCTGTGGCCATGGGATCTGCGCTTTAACAGACCTATTTAAAGGCTTCAAACAGCTCTCACTCTAAATCATATTCATCGGCCTGCGATGGTGTCTGCACTTGTGTCTGCATATTGTGTTTCAGGTGTCTTCAGGGTCTTTGTGTGTGTGAATGAGTCCTCACACCTGCAGCGAGCGTGTTGCTGCGTCTGACATTTAGGGTTAACGCAGGGGTCAAAGACTGTCAGACTGACGTTTCAGAAGTGCTAAGTGCTAAGTGTGTGTATTGCTAAATAATGGCAAGAAAAAAAACACTTCTATGGATTTGTCCTCTCAGGCTGCATGCAAAACCAGTGCAACCAGTTACTCCTTTGAACCAGTTCTTTGAATGAATAGTTTAAAAGACTCATGAGTTACTTTTTTGAATCACTTTGACAGAATTTTCACTGAATGACTCACTGAATCAACATTTGATTCACTTACTTAAAGGAATGTTTCGGGTTCAATACAAGTTAAGCTCAATCGGCAGCATTTGTGGCATGTGGGCCAATTTTTGGAGGGTTTAAAGGCAGAAATGTGAAGCTTATAATTTTATAAAAGAAAATATATATATATATTTTTTTTACATTTGTATTTAAATATATACTATATATATATATATATATATATATATTGAAAAATTATATTTTAATAAAAAAATAAAAAAATAATAGAACTATCTATCTTAGTAAAAGTAATCCATTCCACTCCAGTGGTTAAAGCTGCATTACGGAGCTTTGTGCTCTCTAGTGACATCTGTGGTTAAAACGTAAAATTGCAAGCAATTTGTGGGAGAACAATTTACGTCAGTCGTGTTTCGGCACTGCTCTTCTGAAGGATGAATCTCATGATTTGAGCTTACCTGGACATCGCCTGTGTGTGATCATGACTGGGAGATACTCAGAGCCGGAGTCATATAGTGCTATTTTCATGTTGATATAATGTTATACAATTAAACATTTTAAACTGAAATATTACTTGTTTTGATGAAGATAAGCAACACTCTCATTTACATATTTTGAATTAATTAATTTTACACGTATAGCGCTTTTCTGACACTACATTTAAAGCACTTTTACATTGATATTTACATTACAGCAAAATTTTATATGATTATTCAAGTGTTATCTACTATTAATGTTTGTATTATACTACACTTATCAATTTAAGAGGTGATACTCGTGATATGGCTCATAGGAGTTCAATGGAAGACGAATCTCAGTTGCCTCCACGTCTGAGACCATCAATCCGCGCATCTTATCACGTGGCTTGTTGTGCGCGTTACCACGGAGACGTTGCGCGTGTGGAGGCTTCACGCTATTCTCCGCGGCAATCACACACAACTCACCACGTGCCCCACTGAGAGCGAGAACCACATTATAGCGACCATGAGGAGGTTACCCCATGTGACTCTACCCTCCCTAGCAACCGGGCCAATTTAGTTGCTTAGGAGACCTGGCTGGAGTCACCGATTCAAACTTACGACTCCAGGGATGGTAGTCAGCGTCTTTACTCGCTGTGATACCCAGGACCAAAGTGATTGACTTCTTTATACAGTTTACCTTAAGGCTGTTGGGTCGGTCAGGATTTGGCCGCTGGTTCTGATTTTGCTAGTTTGGATCTTGTGAGGTTTTGGTGGTCAGTCTGGAAAAACAGGGCTTAAGCCTGAAAGGGACCATGTGCCATAATTTACTTTGATTTGACTTTTAAAATGCCTCAGACCTGTATTTCATGACCACTATCGTTCAACGACTTTTTTGAGAAAATACATGGCGCTGAATGGTGTTAGATGGCGCAAATGTCACAGTGTGGTGTTAATACAAGTTCCTGTTCTTATTTAGCTCAATTCAGCAGTGCAGATTAATCTAAAGAAAAACAAGTTAGTCTTCATAATCTACAATCAAAATATAATGACTTGTCTTTGGCCACATCCACACTGATATGTTTAAGTTTGAAAATACATCAATTTCGGTATGTTGACGCCTCTCATCCACACTAGAACAGGGGTTTCCTCTCCGAGAACAGAGACTTTTAATAACACGTTCCATAACGCACACTTTGGAAAACAATGATGTTAAGAAACTGAAAACAAAGGTTTTTTTCAAACTTAAATTAGTTCGGACGTGGCCTGAAATTCCGCCTGATGTCTCAGATATCTGAGCGGGCTGTTGTTTTATTATTAACCAATAGTTGAATAGGTATTTAGGCATTGTTTTAGGCTACTCTAGGTTACTCTAAAATCTTGTCAAAATCAGCCGTCTTGGTTCTGGAAGTATTTTTCCCATTCAGTTGGATTTCGTGCAATCCTTCATAAAAGAGTTGTGCACCATGAACCAAACCAACCAGCTCGGAGGTGAATCACAAAATTACAGACATATTTGAAAATTGGACAAAAAGACAAATATACATCACTGTGTACTTAACATCTTTATTCAGGGAATGAACTCCAATTCCTTGAGTCCTGTGGGTAACATGTAAATACCAGAGTAGATCAATCTGGTATTCATTCAGTACAGTAGTACACCAAGTGCCATATTTACCACAGTACTTGCAGTTGTTTTTCACTGAGGCCTCATTTGGTTAAATTAAAGTCTTTCAGAGTCTCATAGTATAAAACAGGATGTTTACAGTGCATCTGGAAAGTATGTTACAGCCTTATTCCACAATGGATTAAATTCATTATTTTCCTCAAAATTCTACAAACAATACCCCATAATGACAACGTGAAAGAAGTTTGTTTGAAACTTTTGCAAATTTATTAAAAATAAAAAAACGAAAAGAAAAAAAAAATCACATGTACATAAGTATTCACAGCCTTTGCTCAATACTTTGTTGAAGCACCTTTGGCACCAATTACAGCCTCAAGTCTTTTTGAGTATGATGCTACAAGCTTGGCACACCTATTTTTGGGCAGTTCCTCCCATTCTTCTTTGCAGGACCTCTCAAGCTCCATCAGGTTGGATGGGGAGCGTCGGTGCACAGCCATTTTCAGATCTCTCCAGAGATGTTCAGTCGGGTTCAAGTCTGGGCTCTGGCTGGGCCACTCAAGGACATTCACAGAGTTGTCCCGGAGCCACTCCTTTGTTATCTTGGCTGTGTGCTTAGGGTCGTTGTCCTGTTGGAAGATGAACCTTCGCCCCAGTCTGAGGTCCAGAGCGCTCTGGAGTAGGTTTTCATCAAGGATGTCTCTGTACATTGCTGCATTCATCTTTCCCTCGAGCCTGACTAGTCTTCCAGTTCCTGCCGCTGAAAAACATCCCCACAGCATGATGCTGCCACCACCACCATGCTTTACTGTAGAGATGGTATTGGCCAGGTGATGAGCGGTGCCTGGTTTACTCCAGACATGACGCTTGCCATTCAGGCCAAAGAGTTCAATCTTTGTTTCTCATGGTCTGAGAGTCCTTCAGGTGCCTTTTGGCAAACTCCAGGCGGGCTGTCATGTGCCTTTTACTGAGGAGTGGCTTCCGTCTGGCCACTCTACCATACAGGCCTGATTGGTGGAGTGCTGCAGAGTTGGTTGTTCTTCTGGAAGGTTCTCCTCTCTCCACAGAGAAATGCTGGAGCTCTGTCAGAGTGACCATCGGGTTCTTGGTCACCTCCCTGACTAAGGCCCTTCTCCCCCGATCACTCAGTTTGGCCGGGCGGCCAGCTCTAGGAAGAGTCCTGGTGGTTCCAAACTTCTTCCATTTACGGATGATGGAGGCCACTGTGCTCATTGGGACCTTCAGTGCTGCAGACATTTTCCTGTACCCTTCCCCAGATCTGTGCCTCGATACAATCCTGTCTCGGAGGTCTACAGACAATTCCTTGGACTTCATGGCTTGGTTTGTGCTCATACATGCACTGTTAACTGTGGGACCTTATATAGACAGGTGTGTGCCTTTCCAAATCATGTCCAATCAACTGAATTTACCACAGGTGGACTCCAATCAAGTTTTAGAAACATCTCAAGGATGATCAGTGGAAACAGGATGCACCTGAGCTCAATTTTGAGTGTCATGGCAAAGGCTGTGAATACTTATGTACATGTGATTTTTTTCGTTTTATATTTTTAATAAATTTGCAAAGATTTCAAACAAACTTCTTTCACGTTGTCATTATGGGGTATTGTTTGTAGAATTTTGAGGAAAATAATGAATTTAATCCATTTTGGAATAAGGCTGTAACAACAAAATGTGGAAAAAGTGAAGCGCTGTGAATACTTTCCGGATGCGCTGTAAGTGTGAACAGGTGGAGTTCTGATGTCTACCAGTATTACACTCTGCTTTATTCACTTTGAATGAACTGTGAAAGTGTGTGTTGATTTAATTCAGTCTGAGCTCTATATGAATATGGGCGTTTTGGTCTTTCACGTTTAATGCAGTGGATGTGGACTTCAGGTGTTGATTGTGTGCAGGTTTAGAGTTGAGAGCCTCATGTTATTATAATTCAGATCTTTTACTTTCTCCTTTCTGACACTTTTATTTAAATTCAGAAACTAGTATTCACCCTCTTTGGCCTCTCTCAGAAATCTCATGAATTTTGTGTGTTTTTCTAGCTTTCATATAAAGGAATGCTTGAGAACAGCTTATACTCTCTCTCAAATGTCTTTGGCAGAAGGTTTTGTAGGATCATATATGGCACATTGTGTTATACCATCTGTTTTTTTATTTGCAGTAGTGTAGAGCAAATAATATAAGTTCAGAGAAATTTCTATTCATGAGGAAACATATTTTTTCAATAAAAAATAGCCCGTTCCATCAAAATATGAAATATTTAAAATATATATATATATTTTTTACATTTTAAGACACATAACCTCATAATTCATCACAATTTAAAGCTGTTTCATATTACTGATTAGGGCTGGGCGATAGGACGATGTTATCGGATATCGACGATATCTTAAAAGATCGTGATGCCGATTGCGACTCTCAATTGACAGACAATTATCGACAATATCAGGAAATGGCAAAACCATGGATCTAGGAAGTCGCCAAATATATTAAACAGTAGCCCATGGTGTGAAACTAGCACCTGGCACCTGCCAAATGCGACGAGGCTGAATCCAGTTCGCAAGTTCATCGTCCAAATGTATTTCATGAGCGGGTAATTTTGCTCATCTACCCGCAACAGGTGAGCGACCTGTAAGACGTCTCGAGGCGACACATGACAAGAAATGCAGTCAGTCACAAAGACACGCACTTGAAGAAACTCACTTTATTATATTTTTAAGAACAGACAAAAGAAATGCCGTCAATGCTCGTGTCTGATTTGCTGTTTGTTCAGAGGCGTGCAGCGCAAGCCTGTCTTGTGGAACACACGCATGTAAAGAGTTTTCACTCTTTTTTTCTCTGTTTCATTCTTCTGAAAACTGTTTGCAAGAATAATGTCGTCTGTGAGGATGCTGAAAATTATCTCCGACCATCTCAGGAGGTGCTGTGAGTTTAATTCACGTTATTTCCACACGGTTGGCATGCATTGTGAATGCAACTCTGCAGATTCATTAATATATATCTTTGTATTATAGAAACAAAGACAAAAGTGATTAAATCATAAAATAATACAAGACCATTTTCACCTTGAACCTATAATTGAGTTCTATTTTCTTTTCTTTAGGCAGCATTTACTGTATTACCAAAACGCAATACAAACACAAATTCGATAAGAACACACATTTGGCAGCATTATATTGGGAACACAAGGGAATTTATTAGGATTATTTATTTTGATAATCATTGTCTTTACATTTCTAATTGTCTTTAGCTCTTAATCTGTAGGCTGTTAGTAATTTTCCACCTGTTGTCATTGACGGATGCTTGCATGATCGCAAATGGAGCCGCTGGAAACAGTAAATGTTTGGATCTGGGGAGGTGGCTAAATAAGATTTTTTGATCGCTTGGTTATTTTATTAATATTCTCGATTTGAATTTAGAAACGTCTTTTGTTTATGTTTTCATGTCTCAATAAATAAATTAAATTTTTAAAGCAAAATCAATAGTTTTTGATTAGGGGAGTTGACGATATTATCGTTTATCACAATATTTTTTAAGGCGATTATTGATTAAATATTTTTTACATATCACCCAGCCCTATTACTGATGCAGACCATTACTAAGACATTAATGTTGCTCTTATGAATCTGATATATCAACAAGGCTGTTAAGTGTGATGATATTTGGTATTAAATAAGCAGCATTGAGTGATAGCGTCACAAGTCACATATTTTGTGGCATAAAGTCTTGATTTCCTTATTCTATATGAAATATGATTTCTTTTCAACAGATTTATTTCTACTTTAATTTCTCAAAGTTAAAATTTTTAATGAATTCTTGAGTAAATGTCATGCAAAGTAAATGTTTAAATTATTTATTATTATTTCGGTAATGGATATTGTACAGTCAGCTGGTTGTTATCGCAAAATAAACCCTGACAGGTTGATCAGGACCCCAACACAAAGCTTATTACACAGATTCTAACCAAATAAATTAGTGGTTGACTAATATATCGCCGAGGCCGATATATCACCGAGGCCGATAAATCGGCCGATATTCAGAATTCTTTCCTGTTTGATCGTTTTTTTTCTTGAGGGCTCCGAAAATCGCCTGCTTGCATGTGAAGCGACTGAGACATGTAAACGACCAGTCGTGGTTCGTTTTGTTGATACGTGCCATCATGTTATTACAATAATAGACCGGTGAGCGACACAGTTTCATTTAAATGGTCCGTATATCAGAGCCGTGGCAGACGCATTTGAGTTCATAATGTTAAAGTGCTCGCCTGTTTCATTCTCCCTCTCTCTCCTCAACAGTTCCCTGTAACTTTAAACTGTCTTGTCTAATGATAAAAAGGCAAATATCAATGAAACTAATATCATATACCTTCTGCAAATATACGCATATCTCATTAAAACAGATGTAATAAACTAACCTCACAAAACTTCAGCAGATCCAGCGTCCTGTGGAGCGCTCATTTATTTACCTCTAAGGCACGTATTCTAACAGTCTCTCCTCAACAGTTCCCTGTAACTTTGAACTGTCTTGTCTAATGATAAAAAGACAAATATCAATAAAACGTGTGTTACATACCATTTGCAAATAAGCAGATACCTTGTTTAAACAGATGTAATTCATGAACCTCACAAAATCCAGCGTTTTCTTTCCATTGAGCGCTCATCTAATATCTTCCTCTGAAGTGCGTATTCTATCAGCCTGAATCAAAAGCTTCAGGATCAGGATCAAAAGTTCCTCAGATTCACAAATCATAATGGTCACTCCATGACAATCCAAGCAGGCAATCCAGGCCATTTAAACTGTCAGGAGATTGAAGCTCGCGCTGGATCCGCACGAGCGCGTGAGTACAACTTAAAGGATGCGTCCGAAACCAGGAAAATGCTGCCTTCAGAGGCTGTATACGGAGGTAGGATGAAAATAAGGTGCTTTTCAAACTGTTCAGAGACCAGTTTCCTTAAGAGTTTGATTCATTCAGAACAGCTGTCATTTAAGCCATTAACTGATTAGGCAGCAAGTCAGCTGCCTACGTTTTCAGATGCAACCCAAGGTAAAAGCGCTTCACGTGTGCTATAAGCAAATGTCTTGTTCACTATTCACTGTATGTGCAATTGGTTTGATTCAGTATTTTTTGAGAAAATTTGATTGCTAATGTGGACATGCCATCCATGGTTGCTGGACTACTGTGTGTACTGTTATTTCCTTCTTCCTAACATATTAACAATTTCTTCATGTGCAAATAAATTACTAAAATTTGATGACTAAACAGATATCTGAAATCTTTTGTTTTGTGTGAAATTGAGTAAATATAGTGCTAAATAAGAGTTAAAAATTGTTTTTTTTAGCAATTCTATGTTTATTTACTATATTAAATCGTGTGATATATCGTGTGATCGGCCACCCTGCTCTCTGGATATCGGCATCGGCCATTAGAAAACCTGTATTGGTCGACCACTAAAATAAATAAATGTATAAAATACTGATTGGTGTTCTGTTGGTGTTTATGTTCGTAAAAATGACCGTCGGACTCCTCATTATCCAGCTTATTACAAGACTACTTGCCAAATAAATTAATAAATGCACATGAAACATTGATTTGAGTTTAAATTATTTTATTAGCTTACTTGAGAAGATTGCAAAGTGATCCGAGAAGCAGGAACAATGAATCGCAATACCCGGATGAGGCGTCTGATATGTGGATTTGCGGTTGTTACTCTGAGTTATCACACCACTAGATGGCAGCATTGACAAATCAGAATCTAGTATTTCAGAGACCTGTGTAATTATTATGTGAAATAATATTTACAGTATATTTTGGCATTTTATCAGCTATCAACCACACTGGGCACTGAAAACTCTTTTCGGTCAATCACTACTTTTGTCAAGACAAGATTTCAGACCCCAATTATGAGCATACAGTTCTCTGAAGCTTTGGAGTTTGATAACAGGATGCATTTTGCACACCGAAGAGTAAACGTTCAGGACATAATCATTCCTGATGAGATCCGTGAGAGAATCCATCATAGACATTCCTCTATATGTGCTTATTGATTGTGAGTAATGGCGGTTTCTAGCATCTCTGCTGTAATGAACATTGACACTCAAAGAGTTGAAATCAGTCCTGATGTAGTTTTGTGCTTCTAATGGGTCAGTTGGAGCCAACTACAGCTGCTCAAAGAGATTTACTCAAGAACAGCATCAGTCTTTGTCTGCATTTGGAAGAAACTGCCTTTTGTGAGGAAGTAACACATTTGCTAACATCCTTGACCTCTCTCTGCTGGATTAGCTGTACCATTTCCTCTCTGTAATATTTTCATCTTCATAGCGGATAAATTAATTACAACAAGCTGCTTTAGGAATGTGAGTTGTGTGTACTTTTCAGGGCCCAAAGAGGAGCACTTGAAGCCTTCTTGATTCATACGATTCGCCAGTGACGGCACACACTTTTACAGGAAGCCCTCGAGACCGGCACTTAGCCGCAGTTCTGTACGCACTCCAGCTGTATAAACGGGTTGTGTCTAAAAGCTATTTGAGTCGCTCTGAATGAAAGGTTCTGCTAAGCAAATAAGTAATGTAATAACGCAAAGCAGTTTCCCTGGCTCGCTACCAAAAGACTTATTGCATTCAAAGCGCCGTAGACGTTTGGGAAATGTCCCGATCAGAATGTTGTCCGTGAGACTGTTTGTTCTTCATGATTTCCCAGCGAGCTCTTTAATAGAACAAAATGGAAATCCAGCACCTTGAAACTTTAAAGAATGAAATATTGAGCTCTCGCTGCTTTCTCCAGATAACAACTGTAAATATAGGCCTGAAATATGGAGTGTGATTGTTGGGAGGGTGCAGTTGTGCACGGTTGGATCCAAGAACGGCAAGTCATCTTTCAACACCCTTCATTCATTAAAAAAAAAACACACACACACACACACAAAAAAAAACGTTGGTAGCTCATAGAAAAATCAACGGCAAATGAGAAATTCCCTCACCTCTGCTAGATAAGAGAGCTGCGAACATTTGTACAAAGTGTTTACGGCCATATTCTGGGAGGTTTTTGAGTTCAGATCATGTACTTGTTTTGATATTTATCACAACACATGGATCTAGTTATCATACACGCCCGCAGATTTATCAAACACGCCTGTGCGCCATTATCATGTCAAACGCTTGTGTAATTTGGCACCAGCCCGTCCGTATTTCATTTCTTCGTAAGGGCACTTTTTGAAAAGTATGGATTCAATATTAGTAATGATTCAAAATATCAAAATACAACCTCTTACCCTGAGCCGGAGACCCGCTAGGATAACAACAGAACAACTTCCTGTCTAATATAAATCTGATTTAGTGATGTGATTGAATTCACCAAACGTTTGAAGTTTCTCTCTGGCATTTCTCATCCTGGGACAAGACGAGACTTGGCAGGAAATCACACACATCAGTCATGTTGGGTTTTGTTTGGTATGCACAAATTGTTTAATTCCTCCGCACTCAATTCAATTGCATCTTGCCACGTTCTAATGAAAGTTAAGAGGCTCATTGTTAATGTGTCAGGAAATAGATTTCCTCAGTGTTGCAAATTTGAATGTGTACTGATGGGATGTGGTATCAAGGAAGAGGAGGAGCGTGTCTTATCACTCTTCATCTGATGAAGATGTCACTATCGTCCAAATCAAGTCTGTTGTTTTCACTCCAAGTTAAGTCTCAAAGCAGTCTTGGTGATATTATTCTATACCTCGCTGGATAGTTTTATTAATTCATTTCAGTTTTATTTGTATAGTGCTTTATACCATACTTATTATTCCAAAGCAGCTTTGCAGAAAATAGAAAAAAATATATATATAGCTTTTAAACGCTGTTCCAGGACAATTAATGTATACATAAAAAAATATTTCTAAAAAATTACTATTTCTTGGGATTTTCTTTTTTATTAACTACAACTTATACAAATGACAGAATATGAGGGTTTACTTGACTCAAGATCATTTTATCATTCATATCGAGCTCTTATAATATCACAAGTTTATTAATTATCCACTATGTTTGCAAGGAATGGGCCGTTGACATATAAAACCCATTGAACAAATTTTTTGCAAGATTTGTCTTTCTTTAAAAATCCACGCAATTCAGAATTTCTCTTTGTTTTCTCCATAGTAAATGAATGTGTGTTTATGGTAACCAAGATTAGTTTTCCCTCACCTTAAACCACAACCCCAGTATATGACACGCTAAGATTGTAGATATGCTTATGTTTAAAATAATACAATTATTTAGAGCATGCATTATGTGTTGATATTTCCACAAATAAACAAGCATTTTATAAAATAGAGGGCTCGTGTTGGTTGTGCGCTTGTCTGATCATAAATATCTTTGAAGCTTCTTTTTAAAAGTTTTTTTTAAAACTTAAGTTCCTGTAAAGCTGCTTTGGAACAATAATTATAGTAAAAGCGCTATTCAGAGAAAATATTTGTCTCTAATTTGGAGTCTTAAGTTAAGTCTAAAGTTATTTACAAAGCTGTATTGAGTCTCAAGTCAGTTTAATGAGTCTGTTGAGTCTCAAGTGAGTTTTATGAGTCTGAGTTGAGTCTCAAGTGAGTTTAATGAGTCTGACTTGAGTCTCAAGTGAGTTTTATGAGTCTGAGTTGAGTCTCAAGTCAGTTTAATGAGTCTGATTTGAGTCTCAAGTCAGTTTAATGAATCTGAGTTGAGTCTCAAGTCAGTTTAATGAGTCTGAGTTGAGTCTCAAGTCAGTTTAATGAGTCTGAGTTGAGTCTAAAGTCAGTTTAATGAGTCTAAGTTGAGTCTCAAGTCAGTTTAATTAGTCTGAGTTGAGTCTCAAGTCAGTTTTATGAGTCTGAGTTGAGTCTCAAGTCAGTTTAATGAATCTGAGTTGAGTCTCAAGTCAGTTTAATGAGTCTTAGTTGAGTCTCAAGTCAGTTTAATGAGTCTGAGTTGAGTCTCAAGTCAGTTTAATGAGTCTGAGTTGAGTCTAAAGTCAGTTTAATGAGTCTGAGTTGAGTCTCAAGTCAGTTTAATGAGTCTGAGTTGAGTCTCAAGTCAGTTTAATGAGTCTGAGTTGAGTCTCAAGTCAGTTTAATGAGTCTGAGTTGAGTCTCAAGTCAGTTTAATGAGTCTGAGTTGAGTCTCAAGTCAGTTTAATGAGTCTGAGTTGAGTCTCAAGTCAGTTTTATGAGTCTGAGTTGAGTCTCAAGTCAGTTTGATGAGTCTGAGTTGAGTCTCAAGTCAGTTTGATGAGTCTGAGTTGAGTCTCAATTCAGTTTAATGAGTCTGAGTTGAGTCTCAAGTCAGTTTAATGAGTCTGAGTTGAGTCTCAAGTCAGTTTAATGAGTCTGAGTTGAGTCTCAAGTCAGTTTAATGAGTCTGAGTTGAGTCTCAAGTCAGTTTTATGAGTCTGAGTTGAGTCTCATGTCAGTATTTTAAGTCTGTTAAATCTCAAGTGAGTTGCTTAAGTCTTAAGTCAGTCTAAGTCAAGTGTATTGTTTACCAGTCTAAGTTGAGACTCAAGTGCGTTTATAAGTCTAAATTAAGTCTCAAGTAGCTTTTTTTTTAAGTCTAAGTTGAGTCTCAAGTTGGCTTTGTAAGTCTAAGTCAAGTCTTAAATGAATTGTTTACAAGTCTAAGTTGATTCTCAAGTCAGTTCAATAAGTCCTAGGTGAGCCTCAAGAATTATTTACTAGTCTAAGTTGAGTCTCAAGTCAGTTGCTTGAGTATTTGTTGAGCTTCAATTCAATTGTCGAGTTGAAAATTATAATTTTTTGGTCATCTAAGTGTGACTTGAGTACAAGTTACCATCTTTGGTCTGAGAAAGAGACGGCTTTGTTTAGGTGCTGAAATAATTTTTATGTATGGAAGTCTCGCACCACTAGATATACTGAATCAAACGGGAATTCTTACAGACCAAGGTGAAATAAATGTTCTGCTTTCTAATAAGCTCATATGTTCCCTCGTGAGGTAACGGCATCTACACCACTGTCAGTATTTCTTCTGTATTCATAACTGTTTGTTTAACGTGGCTTTAATTAGGCTTATTAAAGCTCTTTTGCTCTTTGGAAAGGCAAAAACGGGCAGAGGGAAGCTCACATGAAGAGAATTTGTTGGGGTTCGTAAGTATAAAGGGAAAACAAAGCCAATTTGTCAAAGGAAAGTAATTTAAAGGCATCACAGGTTCAAGCGCAAAGTGTCGCCAGAGATTTTAGGGTTTCATGTGATGAAATGAAGTCTAAACATTTTAGAACTGATTAACAGTTTCTTACTGGCCCTTTAAATCTCTCCAGAGATGAATTATAAATTTAGTTGCAAACAGCAATTATGGGGCAATGTGCACCAATACAAACATGCATACAAAGTTTTGTCGATATGTTAAAGTGTTTCCAAAATACAGCCTTATTTACCGACTTCAAGGCATTCAGATGCTATATTAATTTTGTCTCTGTGTCGTTTTGAGTAAATGGTGCTGTTACCAGACTGTTTGTGCACGCTCAGGGCTAGGAGGCAATGATACACAGCAGGTTTTATGACAATACGTAAAATCGTTAGGATGATATGGCCTTAATTCCTATATGGCGTCCTCACTGTCAAATTTGTTGATGTGTTACAGGCAGACTTTAGGAATGGTGTATCAACAACCGTTTAATGACTTGACCAACATGATCTGAAGAGTCACCCGAATTTGGTGACGATCCAGTGAAAGGTGTAGCGAAAGTGAAAATTTGGAAACGAGAGTTAAAAAGAATTTTGTTTTTGAAACATTCATATCTAAGGCCACGTCCACACTAATACTTTTTCATTTGAAAGCGCTCTAATTTCGCTAAGTTTACATCTCATCCACATCAGAACAGCATTTTCCTCAACTGAAAATGGAGCGTTTTGAAAACGCTCTTCATTACCGCATACTCTGGAAAACGATGAACCGATGAGTTTTCAAACAAAAATGGATTAGTGTTCATATGACCTAAACTTATTATAGCTGTCTGAAAAATATGTTAAAAGTGTAATAAATGAACTGTTGCTGGCAGTAGTAGTTTGAAATGTGATGTCAGTCCTTTTGAGCATTTGAACAGTGGACCAGACAACAACAATACACAGCGATTACAGTGTAATTTAACATCTCATTCAAACAGAATGTAAACCAGGCTGATGTTCCAGTAAATCTAATATCTGTCCATCACAAGAGAAAGGAAAGAATACAGAATGGACCCTACTGGCTGCGTTCACCCCGAGTGGATATTGAACCGTAGCTGCAGGTTTTTCTGTTGATTCGGGATCCTGCTAAGCTGAAGGTCACTCAGCCTTATCAGCTGAACGAGAGAGACACGCTTGAGTTTAAGCAAAGAGAAACCTCACAATATGAGAATATCACCACACACTGTTAGTGCCGTCATGCCTCGACTGCAGGAAGCACTCAGGATCACTGCTGGAGGCCACTTGGTTTCTCATGTACGGGTTCTTGATTGCTGGTCGGCCAGTTGGGTTCTGCGCTCTTGGCTAGTGTGGTCACAGAATTGGTTGTGGGTGTTTGAGTTTAAACTTGATGAAGTCTCAGAGGGTAATATTGAAGTGTTTGGATTGGACAGCACTCAAGATGAAGGTGTGGGAACGGCCCTCGGGTTTGGCTAATTTGCTTTTTGGAGAGATGCCTTTAAACACACATTATCATCATCTTTGACAGGAGTGCTATATTACATCCTGTAAGAGACAGTTTACCCTTTCAACCATTTTTGTATTTGTATTATTAATATTTTTTTTTTTATCATTTTGATATTTTGCATTTTATTTAGTTATGACAATATTTATATGTATTAATTGCTTAGTTCTGCATTTTCCAATATAGTTCAGTGTCCACCCAAAAACAAAAATTCTGTCATCTTTTACTCAACCCTCATATTGTTCCAAACCAGTCAGACCTTTTTCCATGGAGCACAAAAGGAGATGTTAGGCAGAATGTTAGGCTACGTTCATGCAGTCAGTGTTTGGGATTGACAACCGTATTTACTTACAGGTGTGAGTCTTGAAATATCCTGTTCACACAACTACTGAAAGTAGCGCCAGTATGAATGAACATCCCAAGTCAAGCCCGTATTCTAACAGCTGTAACCATAGTAATAGTGACTTAAAGATGGCAACGTCCATAACACCGGCATATCTTATCACATTATTATTTTTTTTTACATTTTATCCCCTTTTCTCCCAATTTGGAATGCCCAATTCCCGCTACTTAGTAGGTCCTCATGGTGGTGCGGTTACTCACCTCAATCTGGGTGGCGGAGGACAAGTCTCAGTTGCCTCTGCTTCTGAGAACGTCAATCCACGCATCTTATCACGGGACTCGTTGTGCATGACACCGCGGAGACTCACAGCATGTGGAGGCTCATGCTACTCTCCACGATCCACACACAAATTACCACACGCCCCATTGAGAGCGAGAACCACTAATCACGATCACGAGGAGGTTACCCCATGTGACTCTACCCTCCCTAGCAACCGGGCCAATTTGGTTGCTTAGGAGACCTGGCTGGAGTCACTCAGCACACCCTGGATTCAAACTCGCAACTCCAGGGGTGGTAATCGACATCAATACTCGCTGAGCTACCCAGGCCCCTACATTTATGTCGCGTTATTAAATCAACGAGTCCAATCGAGGCGCGTGTTCATCCATAAGATCATAATTAACCAACAGCGGCTTTGAATGATTTTTAACCGTGTGCAGAGCACAGCTTTTGTGTTGCGCAGCTTGTACCTGGTGGAAAACAGCAGCTGAATCTTCGGATGACAAGCAGCCAATATCTCCATCTCTGTGAGTTAACGAAACCCCACATGAAACACGAGACACGCGTGTACAGTACAGCTTGTCTCTCTCTGTACATGACATAACTAGCAACTAGTTGTCTAGTACAGTTCATTCACAGAGCACAGGTCTGCTGAGAATGCGGTTTTTAGACCTGAACATTTTTGTGGTGTCAGTTCGGTTGTAGAATACGGTTGTAACTCTCGTAAATAACCACACTGTGTGTGAACGTAACAGTACTAAGCATTCAAAACAGGACTGACAACCGTATTGTGCTGCTGTGTGAACGTGGCCTTAGTCTCAGTCACCATTCACTTTCATGGCATGGACAAAAGGTGCGATGCAAGTGAATAGTGACTAAGAATAATATCTGCCTTACATTTCCTTTTGTGTTCCACATGAAAGAAAGTCATATGGTTGATTTGTATTCCAGTCTTCTGTTACTCTGTTAGCCACTTCTGCCGGTAAACCAGCTCAAACAGGTTAAAATTTGAATTTTTAAATTACGAAGGCAACTTATGCGCTCAAAAATCATTCTTGTATTTATGCATTTCAATTTACTGAATAATTACATATTTAAACTTTTTAATTTAGTGAACAATTGCACAATTAAATGTATGTGATTTGAAGCATTTCTACTGTGAACCTATTTACTACTTGAAAATTACTGTAATTAAACTATTATTATAAATAGTAGTAGTAGTATTTATATTTATTTATTTATTTATTTATTCTCTCCCCTTTTCTCCCCAATTTGGAATGCCCAATTCCCAATGCGCTCTAAGTCCTCGTGGTGGTGTAGTGGCGGAGGACGAATCTCAGTTATCTCCACGTCTGAGACCGTCAATCCGTGCATCTTATCACGTGGCTTGTTGAGCGCGTTACCGCGGAGACATAGCACATGTGGAGGCTGACGCTATTCTCCGCAGCATCCACGCACAACTCACCACACGCCCCACTGAGAGCGAACCACATTATAGCGACCACGAGGAGGTTACCCCATGTGACTCTACCCTCCCTAGCAACCGGGCCAATTTGGTTGCTTAGGAGACCTGGCTGGAGTCACTCAGCACGGCCTGGATTCAAACTCGTGACTCCAGGGGTGATAGTCAGACTCACTGAGTTATCCAGGCCCCCTTATTATTAGTATTATTAAGGATTTAGTTTTTTAGGACTGTGGATATGTGTAAATAGTATTTAATATTAAAATATTAAAATATCCAATTTTTTGGCAAACTCGGAAGGCTAATTTGCCATCGATTCCCTCAGATTAGGGATTTTCGAATATGTGTAAAATAAGACCTGTTTTGAAAATTACTTGAAGAGAATTTCATGTTTTGTTCTAGAACTTTAATTCCTGAGACCGGAGCGTGACTGCTGTGTGCGTTTTACATTTCCCTTTTTGAATTTTAACTAGTAGCACATAATAAACAAGCAAAAAAATAAATAAATTCTAGAGCGGACAGCGGGACTAAGTTGTACAATTTTAAATAATATAAAGTTATAGGAACTCAGTTTTTTTTTTTTATCAAATAGTATATGTTTCCAGGAGTGCTGGTTATTCATGTTTTTAAGACGTTATAGACATTACAGCTAACTTTTCTGTAAAGCTGCTTTGGAAAAATGTGGGAAATGCAAAAACTATACTTATAAAAATGATTTGATATGTCTGTCAAACATGTTGAGTGATCCAAACATCATCTGCAGCCTGAAACTGAACTTTTGATCAGATTTTAGGAGTGAATGTACTTAACTGCTTAGAGAGCTATAGGATGCTCCCTTGCTCCCTATTTAGTGAATGACTTAACCTCCAGTGTGCTGTCTGTCTGCACTGGTCTCAGAACAGTTTGAAATGCACCTTATTTTCATCCTAACTCCATATAAAGCCTCTGAAAGTATGTTTTTTCTCAATGTGATAATGCACAGTAAATATAGGGTTTCTAATGAAAAACTAGCGCTATTGTCCACTATAGTGGTCATTGTGTTTAGCAGTGTACCGTTTCCTGATAAATCACTTAAATGTTAAAAATGGCATTTCAGATGAAACTAGAGACTCTGATCTTTTTAATCAAACAGGTTTCAATGTAAAAACTTAATTAGGTTTTCTTACGAGATGTATTGTTGCCGTTTCTTCCAAAGACAAACTCCGCTGTGTTCAGCGCCAAGTTGTTTTGTCACATGACTCCGTACGTCAGAGTCTTCTGAACTGAGATCAGTCAGTTTAAATTAATTTAAATGATGTGTTGCATATAGCGAAAACAAAACACAGTGTTCATGCAGAATGACGTGGGGTCGCACAAGGATAAATTATACACAGTTATAGGGCTGGGCGAAATGACGTATATATATATATATATATATATATATATATATATATATATATATATATATATATATATATAGTGGCGACGATATACGGTAAAGTGTTAACCCATAGAGATTTTGCTATATCGTGATATGTAAATAACCATGTGCGCAGCTTGGGCTTATCTATCAGTGGGTAGGGCTTCACATGAAACCGAGAGAATTGAAGAAACATGGACAGGGTTTTTCTGTTTTTTTCTGTGGCCGCCCAAGCAAATTTAATGACCTACATTGTGCGTTTGGCGCTTTTAAGCGCAAAATATTCTTCTCATCTGACACGTGAATTTTTCATGTGACTGTGTTGTACTCTGGAGCTCTGAAGTGTGTGTGTGTCCAGGAGGCTTTCCGATATTTGTGCTCCAGAGACAGGAGAGCTCAGAGTGTGATCACACACGCTACTCAATCATTTTTGACTCAAGAAAATGCCAAATGGAGAAGGAAATCTCCACAGCACGAGACGACTCCCAAACAGGTCAAAAAAGCTCATCTCCTCTTCAAGAGTTTGTTATTAAAACAGGTGCGACATCTGTGGTTTGCACAACGATAATCACTCGCAATTCATGCAATCTGTTTTACCACCTCAAAATGAAGCACACAAAAGAATATTATGAAAGCCAGAGGATGAATTCTGCATTAATTTGTTCATTTATTTATTTTGAAATGACATTTATTTGATCATTATTTCCTTCAAGAAGTGTTTATTTTTGTTTATTTTTTTTAGTTATGCTTTATTTTCTTTGTCGCTTTGCTTTGAGATGAGAAGTTTATTATAAAAGGCTAATAACATCAACAACATTTTAAACTGCAATGTGGCATACTGTTATATTTAGTATTTTGGTAAGGTTGATTTATTTACTGTATTTACTTCCAAACAAAGAGGAAGTAGTTTTAATTTATAAAGTATTTAATTCACTGACTAAAGTTCCAACAATAGGCATTACATTATGGCTATTTAATATATAAAAACATTTTTTTCAATTAACATTTTTTATTGATCCGTAGACATATAACAAAGAAAAAACACAACATATATACATTGAATCAACATTTAACCCCCACTAATACCCCTCCCCAATCACCAACCCCACCCTGACTCCCAACGAACACCCCTGTGGTCACAAATAAGAATACACACACACACACCAAAAAAAAAAAAAAGAATTATTAAAAAAATATATATATATAATAATCATATATTATTAAAACTTCTCTCTCCACAGCCCCTCCCCGAGAGTTCCCCCAAAAACACTAAATAATTGCCCCATTTCCTATCAAACAAATCCCGAACCCCCAGCCTTCTGCTTGACCCCTCCTCGAAAGCTGCCACCCTCCCCATCTCCGCACACCACTCCGGAAATTAGGGCGCTCCATCCGACTTCCATCCCCTTATGATACTGGTCAGAGCTCAATTTTTTATGTGCTTATCCCCCAAATTTATGACCGCCACATCACCCAAAATACAGAGTCTGGGGCAAAAAGAAATTTGAGTGCACAAAATGTCACATATAAAACTCTGAACCTTCAACCAAAATTCTTGAATCTTAACACACCCCCAAAAAACATGGGTTGTGTCTCCATCTTCTGATTGGCATCGCCCACAGGTGGGTGTGTCTTTAAGTCCAAGCCTATACAATCTAGAGGGGGTCCAATAGAATCGATGTAAAATCTTAAATTGCATAAGGCGCACCCTTGCATCTCTAAATGCAGACTTGATGTTATTTAGAATCCTAGCCCACACTCCCTCCTCTAATACCAAGTTGAAATCTTTCTCCCATAATCTCTTGAGAGAAGTTAAAGCTCCGTCCCCCAGACTCCGAATTATTAGGGAGTAATACACTGATGCCTCATGACCTTTTCCAAAAGCAGTAATCACCACTCCCAGAGTGTCTGCCACTTTAGGGGGGTGTATGCTACTCCCAAAAACTGTACAGAGCAGGTGGCGCAGCTGTAAATACCTAAAGAACTGAGATCTGGGAATCCCAAAATGTTGAACCAAATTTTCAAAAGATCTCAATACTCCACTCTCATATAGCTCACCGAGTGGAGTAACCCCCCTCATAATCTATTCTGACCAGCAGAAAGGAGACTTATTAATACATAATTTTGGGTTCAGCCATATGCTTGAGGCACCATTTAAATAAATACACTTTTGTCCATACCGCGTGCAAATGCGAGATAACGGGGTGTAACTTAACCTCTCCGATTAGTTTGATAGAAAGGCTTTGCAGTGGCGAAATAGGGGCAAGAACTTTCTGCTCAGTACAAAACCAGGGAGGGGCTCTCTCAGGTGGAAGCTGCCAGTGAGCCAAATGTCTGAGACCGAATGCATAACAATAAAACAAAATCTTGGGTAGGAATATAAACACATTTTTATTGATTTTCCAGAAAGCTTTTACTATATTGTGATATTTATCGTTATCCTGATATTAAATTATTTATATTGTGATATAAGATTTTGGTCATATCGCCCACCCCTACACAGTTATATCTCAGTCGTGGATTTTGAAGATGTTTTGTCTTTTAGATATGTATGTAGCTAACCCATTGCTAAATAATGACTACAACAGTCGACAATTTTGCAAAGCATGTAGCTCACATGCTGATGGTAGTTGTAGTCCTTAATTAGCATTATGATAACAACATGCATTTTTTTTTAATGCAGTATCTTCAAAATTTGCATTTAAAGTATGACTGTGTGTAATTAATGCAAGCTCGCAAGCTCAATTTCAGTGGCATTGCGTTCTGAAATGTGGCAGTGCAAGCACGTGTTGCATTCTTAGTGTTGCCACAAGGGGCGCTATAGCAGACATTATTGTACTGACTTCTTTTACAGTCAGTTTTCTCTTTCAGGTCAACTACTGTCGAGAATCTTGCTGAGCAATTTAGTTATTTATAGCTAGCTGTCTGCATAATAACACTGTGTGATATATCTTTAGCTTTCTTTGTTAAGGAGGAAGCAGGAGCCGGGTTAACATCCAACGTAAGACTTTTATTTCTCCACTTTTCAGTGACACACAAGGGTTTGCTTTTCAGCATAACAAAAAACAAACAAACAAACAGAGCACTCTGCTGCGTGCATCTCTCTCTCTCTCCCCTCCGGCGGTTTGATTGCCCTTTTATCCCTCTCCAGCTCTCACTGCAACACAAAACATCTGTTAGAGTTGATTTCCCACAGGTGTCAATCCTTACCGTTCTTCCTCTCCCAGCTTCACTCCCCACAGACGTTGCCCGGCCACGCCCCCATCATCTCACACCTCAGTCATTTGGGTAACTCTACCACCCTCTCAAGTACTGTGTGTTACCACCACAACAATGCAAGAAAGCATGTTAATTATGTTCAACAGGGAAAAGAATTCATGTCTGTGTTTGCGTTAAGTATGTTTCTAGTCTTACTGTTTACAGTCCATCCCCTGTAATTCCCAGCTCTTGGATCATAAACAGTTTTGATTGGCTGAACATCCATCCACAGCAAATAAGTTTTTTTAAGTATAGGCTATATTTTCCAAAAACTATAAAATAAACAAATATGAAGTCCTAATACGTCAGCTAGTAGACCTTATTTTCATTATTATTCATACACGGAGCATTTTGCCACCATAAAACCTCTGCCATGCTGTTATTCAAGCATAGATTTATTTCCAACGCTCTCTTTTTTTTACTGAATGTCAAATAATTTGACATGCTTTACACTTGATTTGTGTAATAGCAATGTACGAGGCGGTGATGTTTCCTCTGCAGTCACATGGGTTTCCTAATGAAACGCTGTATGATGTATGTTGACATTATGATCGTTTTACTCCATAACATCACAAAAGCTGCATTTTAAAACTTCCAGCAAGTGGCCTTCACATTAAAGTAAGTGAGAAAACTGGTCCAGGTTAATTCCACACACGCACACGGCACTCAGAGAGCTGTAATAACTATTTGCTTTGGCTTATAGTTCTTATTCTGCTCCTCTTCTGCCGCAGCGATCGCTATTTAAACTCTTCTCAGCTTGAGGCCTTATCAGATTCCCTGAATGTGAAAGACTATTAACAGATCTCTCTGGGGGTTTTCTCTCACCTCTGCTGCAATTCCATTGAAACTTTAAGAAATATATTGGCAGAAGACTTTGAGAATATTTGAGGGATATTCAAGATCACTGATATTTTGTCATGAGAAGAAAATGTAAAGTACGGCTGGGTGATGCATTGAATATTCTTGATATATTTGCAGTGATTTAGCTGGCAGTATGTAATTATGCAACATTGTGAATATTGCTATTATTAATGAGTTTTTTTATTGCACCATTCAGTTTCAAACATGAGAGTTTTCACTCAGAAATGTATTCCTTCCAGAAGATGTAAACAGATTTAATAATATAATTAAAATAATTAAAATGTATTATAGTTTATATATATATATATATATATATATATATATATATATATATATATATATATATATATATATATATATATATATACACACACACAGTGGTATGAAAAAGTGTTTGCCCCCTTCCTGATTTCTTATTTTTTTGCATGTTTGTCACACTTAAATGTTTCAGATCATCAAACAAGTTCAAATATTAGTCAAAGATAACACAAGTAAACACAAAATGCAGTTTTTAAATGAAGGTTGTTATTATTAAGGGAAAACAAAATCCAAACCTACATGGCCCTGTGTGAAAAAGTGTTTGCCCCACCTGTTAAAACATACCTTAACTGTGGTTTATCACACCTGAGTTCAATTTCTCTAGCCACACCCAGGCCTGATTACTGCCACACCTGTTCTCAATCAAGAAATCACTTAAATAGGACCTGCCTGACAAAGTGAAGTAGACCAAAAGATCTTCAAAAGCTAGACATCATGCCGAGATCCAAAGAAATTCAGGAACAAATGAGAAAGAAAGTAATTGAGATCTATCAGTCTGGAAAAGGTTATAAAGCCATTTCTAAAGCTTTGGGACTCCAGAGAACCACAGTGAGAGCCATTATCCACAAATGGCGAAAACATGGAACAGTGGTGAACCTTCCCAGGAGTGGCCGGCCGACCAAAATTACCCCAAGAGCGCAGCGACGACTCATCCAAGAGGTCACAAAAGACCCCACAACAACATCCAAAGAACTGCAGGCCTCACTTGCCTCAGTTAAGGTCAGTGTTCATGACTCCACCATAAGAAAGAGACTGGGCAAAAATGGCCTGCATGGCAGAGTTCCAAGACGAAAACCACTGCTGAGCAAAAAGAACATTAAGGCTCGTCTCATTTTTGCCAGAAAACATCTTGATGATCCCCAAGACTTTTGGGAAAATACTCTGTGGACTGACGAGACAAAAGTTGAACTTTTTGGAAGGTGTGTGTCCCATTACATCTGGCGTAAAAGTAACACCGCATTTCAGAAAAAAAACATCATACCAACAGTAAAATATGGTGGTGGTAGTGTGATGGTCTGGGGCTGTTTTGCTGCTTCAGGACCTGGAAGACTTGCTGTGATAAATGGAACCATGAATTCTGCTGTCTACCAAAAAAACCTGAAGGAGAATGTCCGGCCATCTGTTCGTGACCTCAAGCTGAAGCGAACTTGGGTTCTGCAGCAGGACAATGATCCGAAACACACCAGCAAGTCCACCTCTGAATGGCTGAAGAAAAACAAAATGAAGACTTTGGAGTGGCCTAGTCAAAGTCCTGACCTGAATCCTATTGAGATGCTGTGGCATGACCTTAAAATACGGATCTATTTATACGGATAAATAGCTGGTCCATCCAGCTATTTATCCGTGGAACCAGAAACCACGGATAAATAGCGATGTTCGCGCGGTGCTTAATGTGCGGATCTCCGCTTTCAATTCCGGGAACGCGGAGGAGCATAAACAAGCCAGTTATGCACAAGATTGGACAGTTTAACACCACCAACTCTAGAAGCATGTGGCAGGGAATTAACATCATCACGGACTTTAAAGGGAATAAAAACTCTGCCATGAACACTGCTGCCTCTCTCCCGGATGAGCTAAATACTTTTTATGCTCGTTTTGAGGGAAATAACACAAAGCCTTGCAGAGAGAGCTCTCGCAGCCGAAGCTACAGAGGTTAGTTCACTCTCCGTCTCTGTAGCGGATGTAACCCGATCCTTCCGACGGGTGAATATCCGCAAAGCCGCGGGTCCAGACGGCATTCCGGGCCGCGTCATCAGAGCGTGCGCGAACCAGCTGGCTGGTGTTTTTATGGACATTTTCAACCTTTCCCTCTCTTTGTCTGTAGTCCCCACATGCTTTAAAATGTCCACCATTGTGCCTGTTCCAAAGCAATCCAAAATCACTTGCTTAAATGACTGGCGTCCTGTTGCTCTGACCCCCATCATCAGCAAATGCTGTGAGAGACTAATCAGAGATTACATCTGCTCTGTGCTGCCTCTCTCTCTAGACCCATTGCAGTTTGCTTACCGCAACAACCGCTCCACTGATGATGCCATTGCATCTACAATACACACTGCTCTCTCCCACCTGGAAAAAAAAGAACACTTATGTGAGAATGATGTTTGTAGACTACACCTCAGCATTCAACACCATAGTGCCCTCCAAGCTAGATGAGAAACCCCAGGCTCTGGGCTTAAACAGCTCGCTGTGCAGCTGGATCCTGGACTTACATTTACATTTACATTTATGCATTTGGCAGACGCTTTTATCCAAAATGACTTACAGTGCCCTGGTTACAGGGACAATCCCCCTGGAGCAACCTGGAGTTAAGTGCCTTGCTCAAGGACACAATGGTGGTGGCTGTGGGGATTGAACCAACAACCTTCCGCTTACCAATTCAGTGCTTCAAGTTCCTGGGTGTCCACATCACTGAGGAACTCACATGGTCCATCCACACTGAAGTCGTTGTGAAGAAGGCTCAACAGCGCCTCTTCTTCCTGAGATGGCTGAGGAAGTTTGGAATGAACCGCCACATCCTCACACGGTTCTACACCTGCACTGTAGAGAGCATCCTGACTGGCTTCATCTCCGCCTGGTACGGCAATAGCACCGCCCACAACCGCAAAGCACTGCTAAGGGTGGTGCGAACTGCCAGACACATCATCGGAGGTGAGCTTCCCTCCCTCCAGGACATATATACCAGGCGGTGTGTGAAAAAAGCTCGGAGGATCATCAGAGACTCCAGCCACCCAAGCCATGGGCTGTTCTTACTGCTACCATCAGGCAGGCGGTATCGCAGCATCAGGACCCGCACCAGCCGACTACATGACAGCTTCTTCCCCCAAGCAATCAGACTTTTGAACTCTTGATCTCTCATGATCAAATACATCAGCACTGCACTTTATTACTCTTACTCTTATATCTCACACCTGACTGTCATAAATTATATTATTATTATATTATATTCTCTCTTAACAACTTACTATCAACCGACAGCCTGAATGTCAATACAGTACAATACAACCTACTCTACATTTTATATATACTATATATACTTTTTTCTTTTTATTGAATAATGTGTATTCTATATTGTGTGTATTGTATACTGTACATTGTATGTTATTATTTGTATATTGTGTTGTGTGTAATTATGTGTATATCAGATGTTTAAATTGTGTTGTGTTAATTTGATGTTTATTGTAAATTGGTATATGTCTCATCACTGTCACGACTGCTATATTGCTCGTAACTGCACCCAAGAATTTCACACACTATTGCACTTGTGTATATGGTTGTGTGACAATAAAAGTGATTTGATTTGATTTGATTTGATTTGATTTGATTTGATTTGATTTGGAAATGAAGGAAAACATGCCTTGCAATAGATTTTTACTGCATTTTACTTTTATTTATTTTTTATCTTATTATCTACAGTTGCTGTTCAGTTGAATTGATGGTTCCTCTGATTGAAGAGCCATTAAAAGGCTTTCCTCCAGGTTTATGTTTTTAGATGTTTCCGAACGGTGGATTGAGTCGTATTTTGTGTTCTGGTCTAAAGTTCAGTCCATTATTTGCTCTGATGACTGCAGAACTTGCTGCTTCTCGAGGGTTTGAAGCTGAACTGAGTGAAATCCAAATGCCAGCTTCCATCATCACAGACACACAGAGCTTTAATGGCTCAGTTGTGCTGTTTCTCTGTGAGAAGTGAGTGACGCGTAATTGGCGATGCTGTGTTATGTCATGGAGGTCAAGTGTGCTGTCATCTTAAACCATTTTATTATTCATTTAAAGCCCTTTGTTATCGTCTGCTTAATACCGGATGACACATTAAGGGGCCTTTTTCAATATTAGATGATCTTTTTATAGAGGTCAAGATCTGATTGAAGGGGTGAGTGTTGAGTTTAATTACACATCACACAGTATTTCACTTTCAGTATCAGTCACATGTGACACTCAAAACCTCTCTGTACAGTAAGGATGCTGCTGATTCTGTTACAACATACTGTATATCTCATCTTCACAGAGAAAGTGCAATAATGGAACCAGTTTTACTGTTCTGAAACCTGAAACTGTTTTTGAATTCGTATGCAAATGCATATTGGGGGATTAAAACTTCTGGGGTTCTTGCTCTTTCTCAATGTGTGCTTTTATCTTTAAAAGTGATGCGTGTAACTTTTTCGGTGTTCAAAGACACCGTCTTTTCATCTCCTATCCCAGCTTACTGTAATATGCAGAGACAACTGTAAGTATTCCATTTGTAGGCGCGCACGTGTGTGTGTGTGTGTGTAAAAAACATGAAAAGTCCTGTGTTTGTTGACGTTTATTTATTTTAATTTTTTTAATTTACTTTGTGAATGTTTTCTCTTTCTTTATGTTCATCTTTTTTTAAGGATTATGTCAGAGTGTCTTGTGTTCACAAATTAATCCCTATTTATTTACCAAAGTTGACATTTACACTCAGAATAATTGATTACAACATGCTAGCAAGGCCTAGTTACATGCTGAAGTATGTTTAGCAGTGCCTAACATTATGCTTGCGATGCCTAACAACATGCTAGCAATGCCAAGCTACACACTTATACCTGCTAGCACTGCTTAACAACATGCTAGCAATGCTTAGCTACATGCTAAAACATGATAGCAATACCTAACAGCATGGTAGAAATGCCTATGTACATGCTAGCAACACTTAGTGACACACTAATAATACTTAGCAACATGCTAACAACACCTAGCGATATGCAAGAATGTGCTAGAAAATCCTAGCAACATGCTAGCATTGCCTAGTAACATACTAGAACATGCTAGCAATGCCTAGCTACATCAGAGCCCTTCTATCAATGGGAGACTTCAAAGTTAGCAAAGCAATGCATAACGTAGCAGTCACATAGACATTCTGGTGAGGAGAAAAGAGGATTTTAATGGATGTCAGTGAAGGAGTTCCCTCAGTGTGCTGAATAAACTGCTTTTGTGAGGAAACAGCTAATCACTTAATTAACTGACCACCTGTCTGCTAATCTTCAACTTGTTTTATAAGAGAAGACAGACAGTTTTGCATCAGGTAGGTGTCATTTTACTGCTTTCCCCAATCATTTATATAGTATACGCAACTGGTGACTTACTGTCGTAACACTCTAGTTGACCGTTACGCTCACTCCTACCGTAAAATCTAGGAGGTTGTTATCTCAGTATAGAAGATCTCAGGTTCTGGTTTGAACCATGCATTTGCAATCTGCTTCAAAGCCGCTTGACTGATATTACTAAAACTAGTTTTTTGAGGGAGCACATGGCTGAATGGCCTTTGGGGTTAAATGCGTTCTCTTTGTTGATTTGAGTGAGCTTTTATCTTGAAATATTCCTCTGTTGGACGCGGGCGTCTTCATTTACTCATCTGTCGCCTTCTCATCTCCCTCAGATTATACCGAGTCATTGTGTTTGAGGTTTATGGGCCGGTGTCATGATAACAGAAGGGCTTCAAACACTCTCTTTTGTCCGTTTTCATCTGCCTTTCGCTGCTTATCTTCCTCCTGCAACAGAACAGACAGCAAACACATTCACAGAAGTCTAGAGTACTGAACAAAGACCGTTGATCTGTCTCAGTGTGCTCCCTAGTTCAGTAGTAAGTACACTACCCTGTAAATGGAGGGTGTCAATGAATCAACAATTCCATGGTATAAAGTTGTGTTTTTAGTATTAAATATTAGATTAATGTATTATAGTTTTTGTACTTGATGTGCTTCTTTTCTTAAAAAATTGAATGAGTTTGTATGCTTTCTCTTTCTCTTTTACTTGAAATTGACAGATTTTCCTGCTTCATTTGAAAGGTTTCATATGAAGCACCTGCTTTAATAACGCTGTTGTCGTGACGTCCCATAACACGTGAATAAAATGATGAATCTTCTGTTTGAACCCCACTGAGGCCTGTCATATATCTTCATTTGAGCAGGTTCTTGTAAATGTCAGTTCATGTAAAACATCACAGGGTATGACAAATGTTTCTAGTGGAAGGTATGAACTGGCGGTCTTAACAGGACGAATTCTGATATATGAGAGACACTGTTAACAATCTCAAGTTTATAGGGCAAAATTTGTTTTGCATCAGACCTGTGTGTGAATGCTCTCAGGCAGAAATCATGATTAATCAATATGTTTTCAAATACATATATTCTGCATTTATGATAAAATGTAGAACTGAACTGAAATAACATGCACGCAAAAATTCCAGAGAGCCGTGTAATAAATGTATATAATGTGTGTGTATATATATATATATATATATATATATATATATATATATATATATATATATATATATATATATATATATTATTGTTAATGTATATAAATTATTACTACACAGCTCTCTGGAATACTCGATTCTGATTGGTCAATGGCGGCATCTAGTGGTCAGATATTGTTCTGTAACAACCGCACATCCGGGGATTAAGACATATCAGACCGCTCATTTGGGTTCTGCGAGCCGTCTCTCCTGCTTCTCGGCTCACTGTGAAATCTCTACAAGTAAGCTAATAAAATAATTTCAACTCAAATCAATGTTTCATGTGCATTTATTTATTTATGTTGCAGCCTTATGCTAAAATGCTTTAAAAAAACAAAAAAAAAATTCACATCAATCTACACTTCATACCCCATAATGACAAAGCAAAAACCAGATTTTTGATAACTTGTGTTAAAACAAATGTATTAAAAAGAAAAAACTGAAATATCACATTGACATCTGTATTCAGACCCTTAACTCAGTACTTAGTTGAAGCACCTTTGGCAGCGATTACAGCCTCAAGTCTTTTTGGGGATTTTCTGCCATTCTTCTCTGCAGATCCTCTCAAGCTCTGTCAGGTTGGATGGGGATTATCGGTGGACAGCCATTTTCAGGTCTCTTCAGAGATGTTCGATTGGGTTCAAGTCCGGGCTCTGGCTGGGCCACTCAAGGACATTCACAGAGTTGTCCCTAAGCCACTCTTGCATTGTCTTGGCTGTGTGCTTAGGGTCATTATCCTGTTGGAAGTTGAACCTTTGGCCCAGTCTGAGGTCCTGAGCGCTCTGGACTAGGTTTTCATTAAGGATATCTCTGTATTTTTCTGCGTTCAGCTTTCCTTCAACCCTGACCAGTCCCTGCGACCGAAAAACACCCCCACAGCATGATGCTGACCACCACCATGCTTCACCGTTGGGATGGTATTGTGCAGGTGATGAGTGGTGCCTGGTTTCCTCCAGACATGACGCTTGGAATTGAGGCCAACTGTTCAGTCTTCATTTCATCAGACCAGATAATCTTGTTTCTCATAGTCTGAGAGTCCTTTAGGTGCTTTTTTGTGTCTGAGGAGGGGCTTCCTTCTGGCCACTCTGCCATAAAGCCCAGATCTGTGGAGTGTTGCAGTGATGGTTGTCCTTCTGCAAGCTTCTCTCATCTCCACACATGATCTCTGCAACCAGTCACCTCTCTTACCAAGGCCCTTCTCCTCCGATTGCTTAGTTTGGCATGGCGGCCAACTCTAGGAAGAGTCCTGGTTGTTCCAAACTTCTTCCTTTTAAGAACTATGGAGGCCACTGCAACATGCTAACGACACGTAGCAGTCCCAAAGACATTCTGGTGAGGAAAAAAAGAGGTATTTTTCTAATAAATGTCAATGAAGGAGTTCCCTCAGTGTGCTGAATAAACTGCTTTTGTGAGGAAACAGCTCATCACTCAATGAATTGAATGCCTGTCTGCTAATCTTCAACTTGTTTTACTCTAAACAATCCTTTTTGTTTTCTGCAAAAAAAAATAAAAAAAATAAATAATAATAAAATAAATTCTGTTTTATAAGAGAAGACATAGACTGTGGCGGCCCACCACAGTTTCATAATGAACCGAAAATATTTTTATACTTCTCATAATAAAATAAAAGATCTCTAACATTGTTTTGTGCCATTGCTTCTACAAAGCATCTCTCACTCCCAGTCAGTCTGCCCCCCTGCTGTACGCACGCATGCTCTCACACACACACACACACACACACACACATGCATGCACATACACTGGAACCATCTGGCTGCATCCCAAGACACCAAAGCATTTTGAGGGCACAACATCATTTGAGGTAAGTAACATTAACTAACGTTACAGTATCCACTGCAGTTATCCACTAGTCAGAACACAATTTTATCATTATCAATGTATGACAGCAAACAGATAACGTTATTGCAGAAGTTATCATTTATAATTAATGTTAATCTAACATTAGCTAAATTAGGTATCATTAACGTTAGCTAACGACGTTAGCTGTCAGTCCCCTCGCTTATGTCGACTGACATATCCGGCTGCTTGTCGTGAAAAACAATGTATAGAGTATGTAACGTTATATCTAGCTAGCTACCGATAGCTAATTATCTAATGTTATCATTATTACCAGCGGCTCTGACAGCGTAACTATTTTCAGCAATTTGCAGTTAACTAATCAAGTTGAAGTAAGGCTACTGTTTTAAGCTTAATGTTTGTACCGTTGATTTTCAGATCATGAGCATTTTTTTATTATCCCCTTTTCTCCCCAATTTGGCATGTCCAATTCCCACTGCTTACTAGGTCCTTGTGGTGTTGCCATTACTCACCTCAATCTGGGTGGCGGAGGACAAGTCTCAGTTGCCTCCGCTTCTGAGATAGTCAGCCCGTGCATCTTATCACGTGGCTCGCTGTGCATGACATCGTGGAGACTCATAGTATGTGGAGGCTCATGCTATTCTCTGCGATCTACACACAACTTACCACACGCCCCATTGAGAGCGAGAACCCTTAATCGCGACCACGAGGAGGTTACCCCATGTGACTCTACCCTCCCTAGTAACCGGGCCAATTTAGTTGCTTAGGAGACCTGGCTGGAGTCACTCAGCACGCCCTGGATTCCAACTCGCAAAACCAGGGGTGGTAGTCAGCGTCAATACTAACTGAGCTACCCAGGCTCCCCCATGAGCATTTTTAAATATTTCAAGAAGAGAGAGCGAAATCCACCACCAGATGAGGAAGAAACAGCTACAGAGGTAGCTAACTATGATAGCTAGCATAGTTAGATGGCAAGTCAATAGCCAAACAAATTATTCATAGTCTTTTGTCAAGAAATAAACTGGAGAAACAGTGGAATTTTAACATTACTTGTTTCTTTGTAGCAGGAGAGACAGCCTCAGCTGACTGTCATTGAGGGAAAGACATTCAGGGGCAGCAGGGCAGGTACTTCCCATAGGGGCAGCAGGGGAGACATCCTCCCCTGAGGGAGGGACAACAGGTGATTTTTGACAGCAGAGAAAGGGGCAGTAGGTCAGAATAGTTTCAGTTCAGTTTTTAAATTGCATTAAAATCCATCTAGCCTCTTAATTTTGCTCTCAAAGTGCACCAGATTGATGCATTTAACTTTAAAATGCACAACATTTTCTTCTGGAAGAGCATGCCCCCAGACCTCCCTAGAGGGTCCGAGGTCCACCCACCACAGACTCACAAAATCCTGTGGTAAACACTGAGTAGGTGTCAATTTACAGCTCTCCCCAATCATTTGTATAGTATACGCAACTGGTGACTTACCGTCGTAACACTCTAGTTGACCGTTACGCTCGCTCCTACAGTAAAAGCTAGGAGGTTGTTATCTCAATATAGAAGATCTCAGGTTCTGGTTTGAACCATGCATTTGCAATTTGCTTCAAAGCTGCTCGACTAATATTACTAAAACTAGTTTTATAAGAATTATGGAGGCCACTGTGCTCTTGAGAACCTTCAATGCAGCCGAAACTCTTTTGTATTCTTCCCCAGATCTGTGCCTCGACACAATCCTGTCTCTGATCTCTGCAGGCAGTTCCTTTGACCTCATGGCTTGGTTTTTGCTCTGATATGCATTTTCAGCTGTGGGATCTTATATAGACAGGTGTGTGCCTTTCCAAATCATGTCCAATCAATAGAATTTGCCACAGGTGGACTCCAATCAAAGTGTAGAAACATCTCAAAAACGATCCAGAGAAATGGGATGCACTGAGCTAAATCTCAAGTGTCACAGCAAAGGGTCTGAATACTTATGTCAATGTTATATTTCAGTTTTTTCTTTTTAATACATTTGCAAAGTTATCAAAAATATGGTTTTTGCTTTGACATTATGAGGTATTGAGTGTAGATTGGTGTAAAAAAAATAAAATATTTTTAAGCATTTTAGTATAAGGCTGCAACCTATCAAAGTGTGAAAAAAATTATAAGGGTCTGAATACTTTCTGAATGCACTGTATCTCCAAGCTCCATATATAATCATTATAAATGTAGCAACTAAGTGACCTTACAAGTCTGACTTATTTCAATAAAGATTTTGTATCTTATAGCTTGATCTGGAATAGCTGTAATAAGAACATGAGCACCATGAACAATAACAATTGTATGAAAAATCAGCTAGTGGGAAGCTGTATTTTTACATCACATCATATTATATATATTTTTCCATCTTTTCTGGAGAGAACACATAATTGTCTCTGGCTTTGAAATGCCTCTGTGGCCGTGAACCCTGAAGGGATTCTGAAAAACAATTTCACACTCGCGGCGTGTGGAGGATCGGGTGAAATTCAGATTCGTTTGCTGGCATGATGGGGGCGGGGCTTTGACAGGGTCAATAACAGCGGGCGTGCAGAGAGCTCACAGAAACTCACAATACCTGCATCTGTCTCACCTCCAAACCCTTCTCACCTGCTCGCTTTACAGCTCAGAATAGGTGAAATGATTCACACAAGTGAAGTGAATAGTTGATAATGTGTGTCAGTTTTGGCAGGTCTTCATTGTGTATCTGCAGGAGGCAGGTGACTCAACAGACCAGAGACACAGACAATTTATCACGTGTAACAGTCTTTATCACTTTTTATACATGTGTAGATCTTTATGTGTGTGTGTGTGTGTGTGGGTGGGTGGGGGTATTGATATGCTATGATCAGTATCATTTGGTGATATGTAAAAAGCTTCTGAAATGTACATTCTCAAGTATACTGGTAGTATACCGGTGACATTTCAACTCAGTATGTCTTATCAAGATTGATTTAGTCACACTGTTGTGCTGATTGAATCATTTTGCAGGAAACTGTGTCTCTTACTGCCTTGTCCAATCGGATTGGTCACAGTTCTCGTTACGGTTATACACGCTGCTTTTAAACTTTCCAGATACTCGAAATCGACTAACTGTGTGTGTTTGTTTGTGGCCCCTCGCAGGCTGTATGACATTTGAAAACACACACGGTTCTCCTGCTGCTGAAACGCTCTGCCGTGTCGAACCCCTCGTCTACATGTTGATGTCCGTCACACATGGAGGATAAAGTGTGTGTTTGTGGTCAATGGCCTTTGCAGTTAAAACAGAGATTCATACAGTAACCTGAAAAAGTATTTGAATCTGATTAGATTACCATATATCTATCGATCGATCTATATAAATATACTGTATATACTATATATATGTGTACATGTATGTATATTTGTGTGTATATTTTAGTTTAACTATATATATATATATATATATATACATACACACACACACAGTATATATGTAAATATTTTATGGCATGTATACATATACTTGTATTAAAGATTAATACATTTACATTTATGCATTTGGCAGATGCTTTTATCGTACAGTGCCCTTATTACAGGGACAATCCCCCTGGAGCAACCTGGAGTTAAGTGCCTTGCTCGGACACAATGGTGGTGGCTGTGGGGATCGAACCAGCAACCTTCTGATTACCAGTTATGTGCTTTAGCCCACTACGCCACCACCACCACTCCAAATGTGCCTCTAAAAATGTGTCTAATTAACTCTATCAGCGAAAAGTAAACATTTACCATGTACATATTTAAATAATAAAATAAATGATGACAATTTCTTGCAAGTTCTTTGAGATAAAGTAGAAAGTATATTTATGATGATTTTTTTAATGTTTGTGTAATTTATCATGTACCGTCGTTAATCACGATTGATCATGATTAATCACAGAAAACTGTGCAAATAATTAGTTACAAAAAAAATTGATTACATTTTAGGTATTCTAATCTGACTACTTTTGGATTACTTTTGACATTGTCACATGCATGCGAGTAGGATAATCTTATGCGAGAAAAACGTAATGAATCCAAATATGAGATTTGATTTGATGAAACACAAAAACACATTTTAAGTGGCAGAAAAAGTTGGTATGAACTGTACTTATTTAGAAGAGGATTTCCTTTTAATTCCTAAAAGGTGCAGTAAGTTCTGAGAAAAGCTTCAGCAGCATTTGTTTGCATGCAGTTATCTAATGCAGTGAGATTCACACATTTATAAGTGTGACATAAGTGTCTAAATACTCACTGACGCCACTGCATTAAATAGCCAAACAGATGCCCAGAAGCGATGCTGTGCTCTTGACCTCTTGACCACAACCGTAACCTCTCTGTCTGATATTACAGTGTCTAATGAAACGATCTGTCATTCTGCCATTGTCACATTTAAGACTCATTTCAGATTGCATGTGTATCTCGGAAAGAATTCCAACAATGTGTTCTTGGCCATCATCAGTGAAGTTTGAATCTGCAAAACTTGCGTTCCATCGGTGTTGTAGTGCTGCCGTTCGAATGGACTGTGTGTTATATCGTGGCCCGATGCTGAGCTAATTAAAAGAGTCTGTGTGTGGTACAGAGCTCAGTTGGTCTTGGTGACGGGCACGCTTTGATGTCGGTTTTATGAGGCGTTTTCGATTGAGTCATGGTCACATGCACAGAGGCTCTCCAAAAGAGTCTGTGGTTTACTGAGATCAAAGCAGTGCTCTGAGGTCGGAAAACACCAGGCCGGCCTACAGATACAACACACTCGTGGGTTTACACTTGAACCTTTGCTTCATTCCTGCCCATTGACTGAGAGGAACTTTGCACTGAATTCTCTTAAGCAGCATTACAAAATGACTAAATTAATGACACTTGCTTTGATCTTTTGTTATATAATGCAATGGCATTAAAACATTTTTAAGCATGCCAAATAGGGCTGGGCGGTATGACTTCTTTACAATATTTACACTTGAGAATGACAGAAAAACAAACAGAAAGCAGGACGTGTCCCAAACGAGGCAACAAAATTTGTTCAGAAGAGATGTACATTTTCTATCGATCGTGGCTGCAGTATTTCATCAAACGATGATTAAACAACCTGGTCTAATAATGTCATGTACTACACCTTCATTTATGCTAAATTATTTTTACGTGGCTCTTTGTACGTAACGTGTCAGTTTCCTGTTGAAATGAACTCTAGAGGCACTACAACAACAATGACTTTTATTCACTTTCACAGAAATCACGAGTAAAACAGCAGATTATCAGTTCATAAACACTTACTTTTCACCCTGTTCTTCACATAATCCTATTTTATGACATCTAAACAATTTTACTATAGCTCATGACTTTATCTTGCTTAGTCTGTTATATTTATTTAACATATCCTACCTCTTCTGCACATTACATTCCCTTGCGCTATCTGTATATAATGATTTTTATTTGTATTTGTACATACGTGTATTTTTTGTCTAATTGTGATATTATGATGATTTTCTCCCTTTTTCTCCCCAATTTGGAATGCCCAATTCCCAATGCACTCTAACTCCTCGTGGTGGCATAGTGACTCGCCTCAATCCGGGTGGCGGAGGACGAATCTCATTTGCCTCCGCGTCTGAGACCGTCAATCCACACATCTTATCACGTGGCTTATTGAGACATAGCGCGTGTGGAGGCTTCACGCTATTCTCCGTGGCATCCACACACAATTCACCACACGCCCCACTGACAGCGAGAACCACATTATAGCGACCACAAGGAGGTTACCCCATGTGACTCTACCCTCCCTAGCAACTGGGCCAATTTGGTTGCTTAGCAGACCTGACTGGAGTCACTCAGCACACCCTGGATTCAAACTCGCGACTCCAGGTGTGATAGTCAGCGTCAGTACTCGCTGAGCTACCCAGGCCCCCCAAAACTCAATATAATTAACCTTTAAAATCTCATCTGTTTTGGGAGAACATTTAACTGCCTTTTAGTGCCACACTGTGGAGATTTTCCCTCAAAACTGATGTCGTACGTGAAATGAACCATGTAATGTCATTTTGCAAAAATGCCGCCACAGACAAATAATTATAATGAGATCAGGCTCTGATTAAATGATGCCACACACACTGAAAAAAAAAAAAAAAAAATCCTGACCTTCATAAATACTTTTGCAAGCTTTGCACACAGTTTTAAGTAAATTGAACCTAAACAGTAACTTTTATCTACAAATCTGATGTGATGGCACTTAATATAACATGGTGACATTTTAATGAACGCTATATGCGAATACTTTCACACTTAAAACTTTTCTTTAAAACTTTTGACATTTTCATAACACTTGTTGCCCAGAACACTAAAAAGGTATTGAACATGAACGGGTAATGTTGAGTAGAGAATGATCCATATATCAAACAATGACAAGTTAAACAAGTGAAAGCTAATAACTGAAGCCCGGTCTATGCCTGCATTGTAAAATTAAGCAGAATTTATTTATTATTTATTTCATGTACTGTATGTTTTTTTTTTGTTTTTTTATATAGTAAAATTAACTGAAATCTGCAAATAAATATTACAAGGTTTTTCTACCTTAGGATATACAGAATACTTGAGGGCTCATTTTAAATAAAACTAACACTCTTAAATAATATTTACTTATGAATAAGAGCTTTAGTTTACATGTTTGAATCGAGTACAAATGTACAATTTACTTAAAAATGTTTTCCACTTTTTCTCCCCAATTTGGAATGCCCAGTTCCCAATGCACTCTAAGTCCTCATGGTGGCGTAGTGATTCGCCTCAATCCGGGTGACGGAGGACAAATCCCAGCTGCCTTCACGTCTGAGACCGTCAATACGTGCATCTTATCACGTGCCTTGTTAAGTGTGTCGCCACGGAGACATAGCCCATGTGGAGGCTTCACGCCATCCACCGCGGCATCCACGCACAACTCACCACACGCCCCACCGAGAACAAACCACATTATAGCGACCACGAGGAGGTTACCCCATGTGACTCTACCCTCCCTAGCAACCGGGCCAATTCGGTTGCTTAGGAGACCTGGTTGGAGTCACTCAGCACGCCCTGGGATTCAAACTAGCGAACTCCAGGGGTGATAGCCAGCATCTTTACCACTGAGCTACCCAGGCCCCCGAAACGTGCTTTGATCCTGAAGGAAACTGCTGCGTCACACATTTCTTTGCCTTATCGCCCTTTGTGGATGAAGATCTTTTTAACAACTATGTATAATTACTACATTTACTGTACATGCACAACTAATCCAGATACAAGGAAAACATTATTACAGGTCAAAAGAACATTTCTCAGTTGTTTTCAAGTCTTCACTGAATTATTGTTACATATGATGCATTAATACAGATTTGATGCTGTTGGGTTTTGACTCATAAGCAGATCTGTTTTTATACTGAACTGTTAATTAACTGTATGATTGTTATGATTTCTATGCTGATAAATCCACCACACATTAAAAAAAAAAAAAGAAAGAAAAAGGTGCTTATTTTCACATATTTTGGCAAGTGGCTTATTTTGACCTTGTTTCTCTTGTGAGATCTGGCAACACTGCTACTGGTATTTCACGCACCCCTTAGCACCGAGTCCTGTCACATTAAAAGAACATTATTAACCATTCTTTTATTTTGTTCTAACCTGTTATCGTTTGGAAAGGAGGCTGACGAACTTCTGAACCGGAACGAAAAAAAATACAGTTTTTGCCCAGAACTAGAAACTAAACAATTCACCATGTATTTACATTAATAACTAAATAATTTTCAGTTTACACTTATACCCTGTGGCTGTTGTCTGTTTCTAGAGGGCACTATGCCAGTCCAGAGTGTGTTATTAATGCCAATGTCCCATCATAGCTGACAGTGGCCACATATACTGAATGCCCTTCCGGCTATTTCCTGTCTGTCTTGTTTTGCCTGTGCTTCTTTCTTTGATTGAGTATCAGACAGACATGCACCTTAGATGTCAGTGAGTATGTTTACATGGGCAGTGATAATCGTACTATGTTTACATCATGAATTCATTGTGCTAATGCTAGCATGCTAACTTTGGCCATAATATTCACATTACCCTCTTTTATTGTATCTTATGATGAAAAGTGTGTAAATAGTCCACATAAGATAATGAAAATGTAATTTTTTTTACTTGTTTTATTTAAAGCTGAAGTATGTAATCCCTGCGACACTACTGAACGAGATTGCAAAAATAAACAATGTTTTCAAAACGGCTTTCTAAACACGCCCCTTGTCTGCTGTTGTTCGAGCCGTCAGATAGTCCCGCCCCCAACTCACGGCATTGGTTGAGTAACACTGTTGGGGCGGGTCTATGCGGGTCGCTCTAAACAAACACAGGAATTTTATAGTGCCACAGAGACACAGCGTTTACAGTTTTGTGTAAATGAACCTTTGAATGACTTGTAGTTGTCTCTGCATATTAAGCTGGGATAGAAGGAAGTATTTTAACACTGAAAAAATTACATCAGCTTTCAGAAAGACATTTATTGATACTGCAAAGATTGGTTTTGGGTGGTAAACATTAACGTGTGATATAAGTGTTACTGTTGGAGGATTAGTCAGTGGACAAACATTAAATGTTTCACAGGTGTGAATGGTTTACAGACTGCTGATCCATTCAAAAATGAACATTTCTAGCATTCGCCATGTGTCTCTGTGTTACAAATGAGATAAATGAGCCTCTGAAGGGCACTTTGAAAGGAGAACATTCATACTAGCCATGCTGTAAGATCGCTTCAAACAGAATTTTCAATAAAAGTGACTTACAGGTGAGTTCCGAATAAATGCTTTTGAGCCCTACACCTTTCAACCCTTCAAAGCTCTCACAGTGGATGGTAAAGTCTTTGAAGGGAATAGGGCATAGTGATGATCACTTCTGAATGAAACGCATACGTGTTGTTGTTGTTGCTCTTCGTCTTCGCTGTGTTGCATTCGACTTCCGGGTTAAATACACGTCACGCATCACCTCTGTTTTTCGGAGCATGTGCATAACGCTGAGGCTATTGCGGTCTGATTGACATGTATACATGCTAGATGGAACCGATCTACAATCGCATTATCTAGGTCTGTTAGTTTGAGTTTGCAAAAACCGGACTGGTACGATTTCAGTCGGACTAACGCGTTTACATGACATTTTAAAAGCACAAGTTATTGCTTTAGTTCGATTGAATTTAGACTTTTAAAGTGCATGTAAACGCACTTAGTTATGAGTGCTGTCTAATTGAATCTGCACATGATGGATGGATTAAATGCATTCAACAGGACATAGAACTGCACGATTCTGGATAAAGTGAGAATCACGTTTTGTTTTGTTTTTTTGCTTAAAGATCACGAATCTCTCATAAATCAAATATATAAATTTTAAATGTCCTAAGTCCACAAGAGTGGCACAACAAATACATTATATACCAACAGCACCTTGTTATTATTGCAAAAAATTTAGCCTGTTTCCCACATGCTAAAGTTAAAAACAAAACGAGTGGAAAAAAGCTTCATTAACAGTTCTGTTAACTTGTGTTGCCCTGGTTAGCAAATATGCAATAACACACTGTTATTTTACAAAAGTTTAAAAATAAATAATTTCATTTTTTTCTCCCATTTTCTCCCAATTTGAAATGCCGAGTTCCCAGTACTTAGTAGGTCCTCGTGGTGGTGCGGTTACCTCAATCCGGGTGGCGGAGGACAAGTCTCAGTTGCCTCCGCTTCTGAGACCGTCAATCCGCGCATCTTATCACGTGACTCGTTGTGCATGACACCGCGGAGACTCACAGCATGTGGAGGCTCATGCTACTCTCCACGATCCACACACAACTTACCACACGCCCCATTGAGAGCGAGAACCACTAATCGCGACCACGAGGAGGTTACCCCATGTGACTCTACCCTCCCTAGCAACCGGGCCAATTTGGTTGCGTAGGAGACCTGGCTGGAGTCACACAGCACACCCTGGATTCGAACCCGCGACTCCAGGCGTGGTAGTCGAATCCAATACTCACTGAGCTACCCAGGCCCCGATTTAAATTAAAACAATGAGGCCTTCAGTGTTTCTCTTGTAAAAATTGCTTCAAGCTTTTAAATAAATTATTCATGAGCCAGTAATTAAATAGAGAATAGAGTAACCAGTGCTTTAAGTTTTTCAGCATCTCATGCAGGAGCACTGTGTTTTGTAGATGCCATATAAAGTTTAAAAGATCAACATAAAAAATGCTTCTTGAAGTGAATTTCTAATTTAAAAATGACTGCCTTAGAAAGGCATGCCACAGGAACATTAATATACACTGCAGAATCTAATTGTCGTTTAGAAATGAGATCATGTGGGTGTCTGAATCGAGATTGTGATCTTTTAACGATTAATCGTGCAGCTCTAAAAGGACACAAACAGTCAACCAACATCACAAATGCACAACACTTCACGCTAATTGGCTGTTTATTTCTCAGCATGTTGGTAAAACAGACAGCTTTGAATTTCACACTCATGCATGCGCATTGGTCATCAAATCCCATGTTTTATTTATTGTATTGATTTTAATTGGTGTGATTGTCACCTAGTGAAGGAATATCTGCATTGCTCTTCAGTTATCAGACCGTGAGGCTTTAATGAATTTGGGTACACGAGACTTTTTGAGTTATAAATGCAGAATCTAAATATCACTTGAGAGAAACCTGCTCAAAGACTTCTGACATGAAAATATAATCTTTGATACAAGATGTCCTGATGGATCTAACACAAGCTCACACTCATGCATGCACACATAGGGCTCACAAATATTAACAGATTTGTGTTGTGCTGTAGTACATTGGACTCATTTTGGCACACATTTTTGGACTAAAATCAAATTGCTATCTCTAATGTGTCTCGTAGGGCATTTTAACTTTTTTCATGATCAGTGAAAACTCATGCAGTCGACAAGTGTAAATACCCTCCTTAACTATAATATTTACCATGCAACTATATGTGTAAAGTTGTGTTTTTGTGGGGTGTGTTTTGGGTAGTTGAATTTTCCCATTAGTTTGGATTATAAGGGGCAGTCAACAATGTATATTATGTGCTTGTTCCTTATTATAGATATATTAGAATGAATTCTCAGATAAGATCCATGCCTGTGATTTCAACACATCCTGTGTGTTATTTGTGTGTGTGTGTTTGAATGCATGTTTTTGCACACTGTTTGAATATTGACTTACAGCAACATCATGAGTTACAGTGCTGAATAATAAATGATGATGCGATCATGTTCTCATGGGGAGAATTCTGATTATCTGTTTAACAATCAACATCACGAATCGCCATCCCGACGGGGGCACGAGACGTTCATGAATATTTATATCTCATTATTGTCATCATAGCTCACAGCTAATCAAACTCTCTCTCTCATGTAACATGACTGTGTCTGGTTCTTCAGCTCCTCATCATGAGGTCAGAAGAGCTTTCAAACGCTTTATACACAATGTGCACGTCCACTGAGGGTTCACGGGGATTTGGACTGCTCTTCAGAATTAGAATATTGAGTGAATATTGCAGTGAGTGAGTTGAGTGACTAATTGGTGGTTTGCATTTAAAGTTCAGCCAAAGAGAAAATGTCTTTATTTCTGAATAAATGAAACATTTCATAAACAAAAGCAGTGTTAATTGTTGGATTTAAAAGTATTTTTACAATTATTGTAGCATTAAAAACTAATGTGAACCCAATCTCTTAAGCAACCAAATTGGCCCGGTTGCTAGGGAGGGTAGAGTCACATGGAGTAACCTCAGTGGGGCACATGGTAAGTTGTGTGTGGATCGTGGAGAGTAGCATGAGCCTCCACATGCTGTGAGTCTCCACGGTGTCATGCACAACGAGTCATGTGATAAGATGTGCAGATTGACAGTCTCAGAAGCGGAGGCAACTGAGACTTGTCCTCCACCACCCAGATTGAGGTGAGTAACCGCGCCACCACGAGGACCTACTAAGTAGTGGGAATTGAGCATTCCAAATTGGAGAGAAAAGGGGATAAAGATGAATGTGAACACATTTTAGGAACATATCTTTATTATGCATATGTTGCCTGTCATGCACAGAGAAAATCAATTAGGCAGAGATTGTATGCTTGCTCTTGAGTTGCTTAAATAATAATAAATTAATATGTTGTTAGTTAACGTCTTGCTTGAGCAACAAAAAAACGGGTGTCATTTTAAAGCTTAGAAACTGGACTTTACAATGCATATAGGCAATATGACCAACTATTAACAAGTGTTTTTTAATATTCTGACAAATTAGAAGTGCTTCGATTTCATAACTTATGACATATTATTATTTACTGTACACTATACTGTCAAAAAACTGTGTGGTCAAATCATAATACAGATCACAAAGGTCTCGAAGAGAATACATCAAGCATATCGTTTAACTCACAGACTTTAGTTTTTAAATTGTAAACAGATTTTTGTCATGTTTTCGCTTGTAAAGCCATGAAACATACACAGAATATAAAAACATCTGATGCTCCAGATTAAAATGAGCCCAAATGCAATGTAATATGATGCGTAGATCTTAAAATAATCTTGGAGAAGATGCAATGTCTCTGTGACATTCTACTAATTTTAATTACTATAATATGAACAAAAATAATATGTGAAATATATTTTATAATTTATAAATGAAATTCCTATATTAGTTACTCTGTTTAAAGCGATGGAATTGTTTGACATCACTTTTTAAATTTTCATTTTTTTTTTGTTTAATATAGAATTATAACAATATTCTTGTTTTGTTTTACTCTAGCATTACTAAAAATAAAACTAGTCAGCACTGCTGTAAAGCTGCATAGGGGTTTCTAATACAGTTGCTGATGGAGTAATATAACACTCTTTATTTTTTCCTCTTTTGGAAAGCTGTGGAGCCATAATTGTATTTTTTTTTCTGTTGCTGTTGGAGTAAATGGAAATGCAAAAATAATATATTCAGTGGTCTCATATTTACCTTTTGTGACGAGGAGGAGGGTGGGGCCGGGCCGGGCCGTGAGTGCGCACTGCCGGCCCCCAGTCGGGCTAATCAACCGAGGAGAGGGATAAAGCCGAGCGGGAATGCGGCAGTTCGAGAGAGAGAGAGCTACACACAGCTGTCGTGTGTTTATGTTTATGTCTTTTTAAGTTTTCATTAAACATTAATTTGACTTTTCAGCTGGTTCCCGCTTCCTCCTTGCCCATCCTTTATACTGTTACATTGGTGCCAAAACCTGGGAGGGAGGAGGGATGCACATGGAGTCCTCGCCACTGCCTTCTGCCGAAAGGAGCAGCCGCGTCCGTCTGCCAGGGGACGGAGTCACCGTTGCTGGATGCAGAGGAACGGCCGCCATCTGCGAGGTGAGAAGGGACTCGCTTCTGGCCACCTGGAGCGGTGGAGCCACTGCCAAGGGCGGAGGGGCTCGCTACCGGCTGCCAGAATGCGGAGGTGTCGGAAGAACGGCCGCCGTCCGTGAGGGGAGGAGGGGCTCTCTGCCGGCCGCCTGGAGCGGTGGAGCCGCTGCCGGGGGCAGAGTGGCTTGCTACCGGCCGCCAGAACGTGAATGGGTCAGAGGAACGGCCGCCGTCTGTGAGGGGCGGAGGTGCTCGCTACCGGCCACCAGAATGGAGGGGCGTTCCATCCGCCAGGGGTCGGAGGACTCGCTGCTGTCCACCCGGGGAGGAGCGGCTGTCATCCGCCAGAAGATGAAGGAGTGGTTGAGGACCAGGCGACGGCGTGTCTGGGAACCAGCGAGCAATTTTTTTTCTCTCTCTCCTCTCTTTCTCTCACTGTTGCTCTGCCTCGCTCTTTCCCTCTCCCATTTTCCCTCCATTTGTCTCCCTCCCAGTTCTCGAGAGGCGGGGAAAGCCTGCCAGCAGGCACGGCCAGAAGGGCAACCTCCCCCTCAGAAAGGAGGGGGTGGGGATGTACGTCATGCTGGGGGTTCCCCGGCCTGAGGCAAAGGAAGGAGGAGTGTGACGAGGAGGAGGGCGGGGCCGGTCCGTGAGTGCGCACAGCCGGCCTCGCCCTCCTCCTCGTCACACCTTTGTATTCAAGTCGTATGGTTTACCACTTACAGTATCTTACTTCTGTGTTCCTAACCCAGAAATGTGAAAGGAGTCTGTCTGATAAAATCTTCTAAATCCTTTTGACCTTATAAGCACCACATATCTTGTCACTGCATCTTAGTGTTTGTTTATAACATTTCACAGTGTGATAATAACATATATTATTGAACATATCAACACATAATCAGCATTTGTTTTGCTAATTACTTTCATTAGAGGGATGTTTTGAAGTCTCAGTAGGGAGCACGATTGTATATCTCTCTCTCGAGCGCATTGTGTATCATCATGACTCTATTTTTTCAACTGCCAATCGCTGTTAAAGCTGTCCCAGAATGCAACGGTGCTAATTAACACCACATTATTGATCGACAGCCAGCCTGCTGTTTGCAGTACAGTCTCCTTTTCTGAGCAATATTAATGATTAATTGTGGCAGAATGAAGCAACAAGTTGCAGAATTGTCTTTAGTATTGTTCTTGATATATTTAATGTTTTAAATATGTGCTAATAATTTTGTATCCAACACACAACGATGCTTTCTGAATAAATGAAACATTTCATAAACAAAAGCAATGTTATTTGTGGATTTAAAAGTATTTTTTACAATTATTGTAGCATTAAAAACGAATGTGAACCTAGTTCTCCTAAGCAACCAAATTGGCCCGGTTGTTATGGAGGGTAGGTTCATATGGGGTAACCTCCTCGGGGTCGCGATTAGTGGTTCTTGCTGTCAGTGGGGTGTGTGGTAAGTTGTGCGTGGATCGCGGAGAGTAGCATGAGCCTCCACATGCTGTGAGTCTCTGCGGTGTCATGCACAATGAGCCACGTGATAAGATGCGTGGATTGACGGTCTCAGAAGCGGAGGCAATTGAGAGTCGTCCTCCACCACCTGGACCACGAGGACCTACTAAGTAGTGGGAATTGGGCATTCCAAATTGGGAAAAAAAGGGATAAATATTAAAAAATCAAAACAAAAAAATGAATATGAACACATTTTAGGTACATACAGTATATTTATTATGCATATGTTGTGCACAGAGAAAATAAATTAGGCAGAGATTGTATGCTTGCTCTTGAGTTGCTTAAATAATAATAAATTAATATATTGGCATACTTAGTCGGAAAAAAATCTAATTAGTTAACTTCTTGCTTGAGCAACAAAAAAACGGGTGTCATTTTAAAGCTTAGAAACTGGACTTTACAATGCATATAGGCAATATGACCAACTATTAACAAGTGTTTTTTAATATTCTGACAAATGAGAAGTGCTTCGATTTCATAACTTATGACATATTATCCCAATAGTGACTTTTGGCCTGCTCTACTAAAATGTCAGCCTTTGTCTGTATTTTGAATGTCACTCTGATGCCATCTCGTTTCAGAGGATTTCAATTGTTTACCCATTGCTACATTTTAAAATTAAATGAACTGAAAATGCATTTACTTATTGCTTTATTTAATTCTTTTTTACTCGCTTTTTGAGTTGCAGCTGAAAAAATGAGAAAAGCACAATAACAATTATTTAAAATATAATGCATGCTATTTGTGCTCTGTATTTCAGTTTTTCCAATGCCGTATGATGACTTTGTGTGAGGAACTTGTGAATTCAGGAAACTTTAAATGCAGCACAAGTGGTTTGGAATACATTTGCAGTGCTTTTTTGTTATTTTTGGAATAAATTATTGCAACTGTACTTATATCTGATTGTTACGTCTTTTTTGTTAGTTGGCATGTATATAATATGTTATGGTTATGTTTAGGCATTGGGGTGAGGTTAGGTGTTCAAAAATATTAATATGAAAGAGTAATGTAAATAAAATATTGTTGTGACTACATTTATATGCCTGTTTCATGTAGTGATCGACCGATATATCGGCCAGGCCGATTAATCGGCCAATATTTGGCCATTTTGCGAAGATCGGTATCAACGTTAATCATGTTTGCTTTGCCGATTAAAAGAAGCGTTAACTTTCCCTTGAATCAGTTCCAAAATATCCCAATAGATTTTGTAAATGGATAGTTAACACTTTCTTTAAGGTTTTTTTTTTTTTTTTTTTTTTTTTGTCTTTTCAGGTTTTTGCAAATTTGAGTAAAAATTGCATAAAATAAGTGTTTGTTTCAATTTAGGCATATCTTGTACATTTGATTTGCTGTTGTTAAATTGTATTATAAATGTTATCTGCATTTACATCGGCCATCCTGATCCAGATATCGGCATTGGCCATTGAAAACCCAAAACGGTCGACCACTAATTTAATGTAATATATTGTTTATAAGTGGTTATTAGAAGTAGGGTTGGGTTAGGGGATCTAAAATATCGATATGTAAGGGCGCTGATCAGATTCTGTTGGTGTTTATTTTTGTAAAAATGACCATCTGACTCACCATTATCCAGCTTATTACAAGACTGCTTGCCAAATAAATAATAAATAAATGCACATGAAATATTGATTTGAGTTTAAATTGTTTTATGAGCTTACTTGTAGAGATCGCAGAGTGATCCGAGAAGTAGTAAAGATGTCTCGCAATACCTGGATGAGCGGTCTGATGTGCGGTTGTTACTCAGAGATTTCAGACCACTAGATGGCACCATTGACCAATCAGAATCCAGTTTTCCAGAGAGCCGTGTAATAACATAGTTTAATGGAACTACACTAATATATTTATAAGTATAATGAAACATTCTGGGGTCCAAACTGAGTTGAGAACGGAATGACGAGGACGTATTTATGATGCAGGAAAAAGTCACTATGGTGACATATTTGCCCTGTTTCTATCAGACTAACAGTTTTTACAGTAAAATAGGTGAAAACACCACCCACAACACTCGAGCATTGTGGCAATGAGTTTTGTGTGCCAAGCACCTCTTTTTTTTTCTTCAGAAAATGTAAAACTCTAGTTAGGTTCGTAATGGGGGCATCCCAGCCATTTCGTGTCTTTTTATGCATGTGGTTCACTCTGTTTTATTTCCCAGGAATACTGCCAGACAATCTGAACTCCAGTTCCAGCTCTGTAAGGCAGCCGATGAAGTGTGGTTTTGTGAAGTCCCCTTTCTGTTCTTGTATAATGAGAAATACTCAAACCAGCCCGTCTGGCACCAACAATCATGCCACGCTCCAAATCACTGAGATCACATTTTTCCCCATTCTTATGGTTGATGTGAACATTAACTGAAGCTCCTGACCTGTATATGCATGATTTTATGCACTGCACTGCTGCCACACGATTGGCTGATTAGATAATCGCATGGATGATTGTTGGTGCTATTCTGAGATGCGTGTTAGAGCTGTTTTGGTGGCACGAGGGGGACCTACACAATATTAGGCAGGTGGTTTTAATGTTGTGGCTGACCGGTGTATATCTTTATACTGTGGAAGGCTTTGTTATAAAAATCATAATAAAGCATTATTGTTACATATTGTTTTTTTAAAGAGGTAAAACATGCATTTTGAGAGGAAAATAAGAAAATAACAAATCTGAGCACTTTCAAAATCTGCGATTGTGATTAATCGTGATTTAACTGACTGACAGCACTAGTAAAAATATAACGATTCAATAAATGGTATTGGTTATTTTTAACATGTTGAGTGGAGGAAACGCTGGTTCAGATTGTCTTGTGTTGAAACTGTCTCTATGTTGTTAATCAGTCGCAGGAGAAAGCTGATTTTTTTTTCAGTCTCCTTTTGGCTTCATTTTTTGCCTCTCAACCATTTTAGGCAATTCCATCTGATTGGTGGATGTGATCTGAATCACATGCATTTTTGTCCAATCAGACGCAGGCAGCGTGGTAATCTAACATGCAGAAAGGCCGTTCCTGCAGGACTGGCATGTTGATCTCTTCACATGCTTCATGGCTGCAGTTTGTGATGCCGTTTGAAGTGCAAGTCAACGCTGGCAAACTCTGAACACACGCTTGGTTCTGCAGCTTTCATACTGTGTGTATGAAAGCAAACACATTCACACAACACCAGTCACCAGCAGTTTGGAATTTAAAAGGCATGTTTTTGTGTGTATTCTTATTATGTGTGTGTCTGTGTGCTGGACCTGGTGTCACCTTGCGTTAGGTGCCGTGAGAGCGAATTTGTAACTCAATATCTACTGTATTTGTGACCTGCTCTTTCATTCTGAGTCACGCTGACCCTGAAACAAATTTTCGGTTTGTATGCACTAAAGTAAACTTGAACATCTCAGCCAACTTTTAAATGTTGATATCTCGACAAAGGATTTGACTGGAAACATAATAATATATATTATTACAAAGCCGAGACTGTAGTTTACTACTGTGTGTGAATGATGGAACAGGTCACACTTTGTGACCTGTTTCATCACAGTGAGCTGCACGGGTGAATACACTACCAGCCAAAAGTTTGGGCATTATATTATTTTTAACATTTTAGAGTAAAAGTATAATCATCAAAATGGAATGACTATAAATGGAAAATATATGTATGGGAGTTATGAAGCTTTTTCTGCTTCAGCTTATCCGTTTATAAAAAGTAAATAAAGAAATATGTAAATGTACTGTATCAAATATTATTATTATTATTTATTTTTTTAAATGTATAATTTGTATTTGTCTACAAAACTAATTTAAGTGCAAGCCTTCAGATCAAAATGTTTTTAATATCATGAGAATAAAAATCCTGTCAAGTGTGTCCAAACTTTTAACTGGTCTTCTGGATTTTCCAAGGTTTATTTAAAGAAAAGAAAGAGGACTTTGTCTCTCTTGAGCGCATGGCTGGGCGTTCAATATTAGGCGTAGAGCCGAGAAAGGCCGTTTTCCCGCACAGTGACCCTGTGACCCGCTCAGAGAGACTGCCCGTCCTGAACCGTGACTCACCCACATCTGATGTCCGTCATTTACTTAAAGTGTTATAATAACTGGTCTTTAAAAACATGCAATATAATGCATTACACGTGCTTCTAAATGATGACGCCTTCAGTTTTAATGGCTACAGTTGTGATGATGCCAAAGTGAATGGACGGCACTTCATTTTCAGTAGTGATGGAGATCCCTCTCAGTTATATATATGGGTCAAAAATCAAGATTGTGTCGATATTTCTTTTTCAGATATTCTTAATCTGTGTCTTCAGTATTTATTATTGAATATTTATCAGTGAGACATTTTGATACTGTGCACATATGTACACTTGCATCACAATTAAAAATGTCTGAATGTCATTGCATTAGAAAACAAAATATCAAAGCTTCTTCTTATTTTCTTTTTCTTTTCTTTTTTCAGATGACACTTAAATTATGATATTTAAAGGAATATTTTGGGTTCAGTACAAGTTATGATCAGTCGACAGCATTTGTGGCATAATGTTGATTATCATATAAAATTAATTTCGACTCGTCCCTCCTTTTCTTTAATAAAAGCACAAATGTGTGTTCCAGTGAGACACTTACAATGGAAGTCAATGGGGTCAATCTGTAAACATTAAAATACTCACTGTTTCAAAAGTATAGACACAAGACATAAACAATATGTGTGTTAACATGATTTTACTGTGATTAAATCACTTACTAACCGCATCTGTGGAAAGTTATAGACAATTATACAACTCTGTTGCCATGACGACGTAACATCGTAAACCCTAAAACGACTGTAAAAACAACAAATTTATAGCTCAAATAAAACACAAGTGCTTCTATAAAATTATTACAAAATAAGTGCTTTAATAAAATTTTAATTATATTATTAATTCACATTTATGCTTTTAAACCCTCCAAAAATTGGCCCCATTGACTTCCATTGTAAGTGTCTCACTGGAACACACATTTGTGCTTTTTTTTTAAAGAAAAGGAGGAACGAGTCGAAATTAATTTTTGTGGTAATCAACATTATGACACAAATGCTGTCGATTGAGCTGAACTTGTACTGAACATGAAATATACCTTTATTATGTAATACATGTTTTAAAAGTGTCTAAATACTTTTTGGGGACACTGTGTGCCACAGTAGTGTAGTGTCCACTTCCTTGAATGTACTGTTCATATAAACAGGTTATTTTATTGTTGATATCTTATTTGAACAGAGCAGAAGCTTCTTTTTCTGCTCGTACAAACTTCAAATTGTTTAGGCTGACGAATCAAGACAGTACCAATGTAATAATAATTTAAAAAAAGCAACAAAAAGACAAAATCAAACAAACAAAATCAAAAGTCATCCATTGCACTTTCTGACTGTCAGAAGTTCTTTTGCAGTAACTCAAAAGCTGTTTTGCCTTTCGAAGGAGTCTTTCAACACAAAATAGTCATGGAATATTTCTGAACTTTTTACCGTCACCCTACGCCAGGTGAACAAGTTTCATCTCTGGTGTCACAGTGTCCACCAAATGTGTGCTGTGAGTTTGCAGGCTCAGTGCTTAGAAAATAAAAAGAGCCGCTGTATTCGTATCGTAGACTAATGAGCGGCATTTCCACAGTGATTTTGGGCATGATGTGGGAAGTTTTTCTCCTTTCCATATTTATTTTGTAATGCACTTACTGAATCTATTATACAAGCTATTATAAAAGCTGCAGAACATACAAAGATCATCTGCTTAATTTTGTCGTAAAATGTTTTGCAATCATACTTTGACTCAATAACTCAAATAACTCTGATCACTTGGAAATCGTGTGTTCCTTCACTATTCCAGGATATCATCCATATTGGTTGCCGTTGAACTTTGTCTTATGTTCTATGCAGCCATCATTTTAAAGTGAGTTATTTGTGCATTCATAATGTTTTTGAATGGAAGGATGAGAGAGAGGTTAGCATTGGCACGGCCCTTTGAAATCAGCTTTTATACGTTGTTTTGAAAGCATCTCCAATTGCATATATTATAGCATTCTGTCTTCTGTGACATAGAAGTATTGTACATTCCTAAATATATATTACACAAAAAAGTGCATGTTGGTAATGAATTCTTCCTTCATTAAAGGAATATTACAGGTTCAATACAAATTTCTGGAATTATGTCAACAGCAGAAAATAATTTGTAACACTTTTTTTTTAATAAATCAAATATCGCAGTTACAATGAGGCACTTACAATTGAAGTTCACAGGACAACACAGTAAATGCTAAATACAGGTTGTTTCAAAAGTACAAGACTTAATAAGACTTAACTTAGCTACATGCATTAATACTAACCTTTCAAAATGATATCAAATCTTTTCATTTTTGTGTTCATGTAAAACCAGTATCTTTCAAATGATGCATGCAAGAATACCAGAAAAAAATGTATCGTAAATATCTGAAAAGCATGTTTACATGGAGCTTCGGCCGCAGGAATTGCATTGGTAATGAATAACCAGAAGTTCTATATTCACCTTTTTCCCGAACGCGGAAGTGTTCCACGATTCATAAATGTGTTTGTTTTCTGGTCTCCAGTATTTTCACTCGCATTAGCTTATGTTCTCGGTGGATAATGCAATGTTTAGCGTATTGTCAAACAAAAGCGTGTGATTCCATAGTGCTGATACTTTAGAGAGTAACGGTGAGTTTTAAGGAGTGGGTAGATGACGTGAAGCTGTTAGTTACATTGATATCATTAACTACTTTGAGTTGTTATGGCAGCAACAACTGCAAATGTTTAGCCTGAACTTATTTTTACTCTAAGCGCAGCATTATGTGATATGTCATATGTGCAAAGTCAGTGGGCATGGCTATGATGCTTTGGTATTTTCGTGCAAGCATGCACTAAGTTAATAATTAATTTAATTTTCTTTATTTATCACACATTATACATTTGCACATATACAGTGAAATTCTTCTTTTTCACATATCCCAGCTAGGCTGGGGTCAGAGTGCAGGGTCAGCCATGAAACAGTGCCCCTGGAGCAGATAGGGTCAAGGGCCTTGCTCAAGGGCCCAACAGTGGCATCTTGGCAGTGCTGGGGCTTGAACCCCCGGCCTTCTGATCAGTAACCCAGAGCCTTAACCGCTGAGCTACCACTGCCCCTAAGTCTCAGCGCAAGTGGGTTTGGTGAAATAGCACGCACAAGGTGCTAATGGGCTGCGTCAAGTCCAATTTAATTCTGAGGTTCTTCTCCGGTTATTGCACCATCTGCGTCCTCTTATATAGTCCATTCCTTCAAGCACAAGCAATATAAACAAAGACAGCACATTCATAAGAAGTTGGCATAGTAAATGGATGGTATGCAATGAATTAGAAGAATAGAAATATGGACTTAGGTTATTTTCTGCATTAACTGCATCCCTGTTGAATATCAGGCATATTTCTGTAACAGTGACATGCTCCTTTTATACGTATGGAAAATGTGATTCTTATCAGGATTTGGATGCATGCTCCATTACATTATAGAGAATGTAAGTATTATTAATCATTTTCAACTTCTGACACAAATCATGGCTAATACGGTGTTTGTATCGGCCATCCTGGTTTTGCTGTGGATCGAGGGATTTTTTTATTTGTATTTTTTGCATGCACTTTTGCTTGCATACACTAAATTCTAATTACACTTCAAACGAAACATCAAATATAATCAAAATAACGAAGTGGTCAAAAAAATCCTATGTAACCACCTCCCCAAATCCCCCAAATTTCACCCTCTCCAACTTCTTCCACCGTCCTCTTTTGCCACTACGACAACAGGTGGAAAAATACCAGAGGTGGGATACTTAATGCGTTAATATCCGTGATTAATAGTTTGTTTAACATGTAAAAAACAAACAAACAAACAATGCAATTAATGCAGTATCCGTTTTTTAAAATTTTTTTATTTTTACTTCCTGAAACTTCACGCAATAGGAGAAAGGTGTCCCGAGTTGTTCCTGTTGGAACACACCCAGGCACTTTTGTACAATGGGTGAAACTTAATGTTTTCCCTCACTTTATGTGTAGCTAACATTGGCATATATACATTTTCAGGAGGTACTCGCTTGACTCGGCTGCACATCCTCTCACAAAATCTGATTGTGTGCAGAAGTGCATGCTTATTCATTGTGCACGATGCATGTCCCAGGCATAATAAACACAGGAGCGGATTTACTGTGTGGAGAATGGAGACTTCACCCGCAAGCAGGCGATTTATAAGGGTAAACTGTTGTATATGTTCACATCGTGCGAAAACGCTAACCGGGGTGGATCTACCGGGGTGGCATGGGGTTACAAGTGCCACCCTAAGAAAAAGCATTGCCGCCCCATCTGCCACCCCAGCATTAGTATCCCGATGTATAAAAAATAAATTTTCATTGTGTTGGGGTTTATTCATTTCAAACTGCCTTAACCGAGCCCTTAACACAGACCTATTGAGTGAGTGACCACAGCAGCGGCCAATCGCATGATAGATTACATCGGTGGCCAATCACGGATGTGCTGTGCTGCTGCAGCGCGAGTACAGTGTTTGAGCTCTCATGGCACGGATTGACCCACGCCCACGACAACAATGACAACATGGACAGATACATGAAAAAAAGAGGTAAAAGTTTAATATTTCAGTTGTTTTTAAGTCATCACTGAATGATTATTCGCTTTCAGTTATGGGTGCAGATGGATGAGATGTCCTCGACACTTTCTGAAATCGCTTTTGTCTGAAAGCGAAAAAAACAGATGCAGATGCAATCTTGGTTTATTATATGCTAAACATTTTCTATATCTATAACTGTCTGGTTTGGTTCAGCCACCAAATCAGACAGAAGGAGACTGCTGAGAGGATTAGTGGTGCCCCCTTGCCCACTCTCTAAGATCTGTACGTCTCCAGAGTGAGGAAATGTGCAGGTAGAATCACTCTGGACCCCAAACACCCTGCCCACTCCCTCTTTGAACTGTTGCCCTCTGACCGGCACTACAGAGCACTGAGTGCCAGGACATCCAGACACAAGAACAGTTTTTTCCCTTAGGCCATTTTCCTCATGAACAATTAAACTGACTCAGGACTCCCCCATAGTGCAATAATGTAAATACATATCTCATATGTAAAAGAGTGTTTTACTGTGCATAACATAATTAATATTCATGAGTTTCGCAGCTCTGCTCACACCCCACCCCCCACCCCCCCAACAGTACAATTGTCATACAGTTTTTATTTTATTAGGCCTAACTTTGTGTTAATGTTAGCTTTCAAATGGCTTATTCCAGCTGTTACAAAGGTGATAGACCTACAGGACTTTATAAGCAGAATAACATGGGATATGCATGTGCTCTCCATCCATGGGTGCACTTAACAAAATACAACAGTAATAGTGACTTTTAGTTCAGACTGCCAGTTATATATGTCAAGCTAAGGAACACTTAGAATTTTCTTTAATGTGTTTAATTGAGATTTAACAGAGATTAGTACCTTAATCCAAAACAACTAGACATGGGCGCTTGCTTTGGTGTTGCCACCCCTAATAGTCTTTATGTCACCCCATGAAATTTATTTTAGACCTGCCCCTGACGCTAACTTACTTTAATCTGAATCAGTTTCAAAAGTGAAATCATCCGAGAGAGACCCAGTGTGTGCGTGATAGAGACTGAGAAGGACGTGGCTGTTCAGCAAGCTGCAGCCAGAGAAAATAATAGTTTTGAGATTTTAAACTTAAGCATTCAATATGTTTTTATATGTGTATAAAGTACATATAGTGTCTAATAATGCATTGGCAGTGTACACTTTAGTTTCTCTTGCCAGTTAAGCTTGATGTGAATTGAATCTGCCCATTTGATCCTATTATTAAAATCCACTGGAAAACGGCAGACGATTTTGCCTAAATTGTAATTATAGCATGTCCACTGATTTTATGGCATGTAGTCATATACTTGTATAAAAGATAAATACCTCTAAAAATGTGTATAATTAACTCTATCCGCAAAAAAAGAAAAATAAAGAAAAACATACATTTTAACATGTATGTATTTAAATTATTAAAAAATATCAGTATTAAATATAGCTGCAAGCAGCAATGCGGATTCCTCCTCAAAACTGCAAATTATGTAAAAATTGACGTGGTAGAGACATGTATTTCACACATGTACACAGCATTTCATTAATTTGTTATTAAACATTGCAAGAGTCTTCATATGAACTGGTGATTGAATCAAAGTATCGTTTTTAAAACTAGCGGATTTGTAAAGCATTATTTTAGCGTTAGCGATAAATAATAGTAAACTGTAATTCTGTCATCTTTTGACATATCAAAGTGAAATTTTGCACAGTACTTCAGAGTGATGTCATCTTGAAGCCTGTTAGGTTGGAAAAAACATTAGTCAAAATGGTATTCGATTTTGTGGACATATGGATACTGAGACAGTGTGAACATTTGCATAAATGCGCACCTTTCAGCCATTTTGTATTGTATTCATTTGTGCTAAATATCAAATTGAAAGACATGTATCCTACACATACATACCGAGTTTCAAGTCAATTGGAGCTATGGTTCAGGAGGAGTAGATTTCTGTAGTTTTGGACAAATTTGTATTGTACAGGAAAATCCATCATGGCAGACTTTATGGGTTCTAGAGGATTTTTTGTTCCTCATGAGAAATGAGGCATATACACCAGGTTTCAGACATTTTGGACTTATGGGGTGGAAATGGCATCACTTTGAAAATGGACAAATTTGGGCGTGGCCTGTAGCGCCACCTATAGGCTCACATGGGCCATTTTTGGTGTGGTAGTTACTCCTGGCCTGTAGTTTCAATGTGCCAAATTTCAAAACTTTTTACCAAGGAGATCTTGAGTTATTGGGCAATTTAGAGCTACAGGAATAATAATAATAATAAGAATACTAACAAAAACAATAGGTTTCCTCCTACCGGAGGAATCCTAATTAATCAATCATAATTACAAATGTAAATATAAACACAATAATAATTATAATTGAAAAGTAAATAATGGCCTTGAGAATGTATTACACAAATATCATAAATATTTGTTTTAGAAAACGGCTTCAACAGTGATTGTCAGGGAGTTGGGACATGGGTAAAAAAGAAATAAAAAAATAAAAAAATCCTGTGTTGCCTTTATGTTGATAACGCTCAACTTATAGTGAACTCAGATCATTTCTCAAATGTTTATAAGTCAGGTAGGATCTCTGTTTGCCTTGGCTGAATGTAGAATGATGTCTAATTGCTTAATTTCAGATATCAGGCTTAACACACTTATAATGACAGCACATATAAAGGAACATTATTAAAAGAGATGGTTTTCACAGAGCTTAAGTGCTTTGAGCTGGAGGTGATGAAACAGTGAAGGTTAAGCAGGTAAACGTTAAATGTGCCTCAATTAATTGGAAATCCAAGCACGGAAATCTATTGACACATGTTAAAGAGGGTGAGATTTACTTTTCAGCACTCTGTCCTCAAGCAGCGAACTCTAGATTTAATCATCTGTGATACTCGCTCTCAAAATTCAGTCCCCAAAAATGTACAAGTGAAGTGTCATTTCTGTGCCACTAGAGTCACTAAACAGAATTGCATCAATAATGACGCCATTGGTTGGGTTCTTGTCACTCTCTTTAATAACTAAATGGTCCGTGTACCTTCGGATAATTCGTTTTCTCATATTTGTCTTCAAAACGAAATTGCAACAAACTGCTCATTTATATCATTCCCCGTTATCTGTCTTTAGCACATCACATCAATTTACATTGTATCCGCTTGTTTTTCAATTGAAAAAGAAATAGCCAAAAACAAGAAAACTTTTTTCATTCATGCATATAAACTGAGTTTATAACTTGAATATTTTTTTTTGCACGTGTGCGGGCCTGACACCTCTATTTCCAATGATTGGTCAATACGCACCGTCATCTGTTCTTCCTCAACCCCGTCCATAGAATAAGAGTTCACCAGAGTTAAAGTTTGCCGATTGTTTTTGCTGATATATTCGAATCATTTTAATGAAGAACATTAATATTTCTTAGACTGCTGCATGTTTATTGCAAACTCATCAAGCAATGGACACCTGGATAGGACAACCACTGAATGCACAAACTCGCTTTTGTCACCCCAAGAATGGGAGGGCAGTGCTTTTTTTATCTCAAAAGGAAAATTAGCACAATTATGAATTGGGATGCTGTGCATAGACCTACTGTAACTAAATAGACTTTGTTATCTGGTTATTATTATTAATGATAATTAAAACAAGCCAATAATTGCAGGGAAAACATATATGCTTATTGGATGTGAATAAGCCTCGCAGGACATCGTCATGGTTTTGAGGAGTGAGGATACAAAATCTTAGGGCCTTTAGGATTTTTTTAGGGTAAGGGCTCAGCCCTCAATGTTTGTGTATTATTATTTATTATTTATTTTATTCTCTTTTTTTTTTCTCCATTTATTCTTAGTAACAGCTTTTGCTTTCTAGTCATTATTTGGCAAGTGTTAAATTAATCGCCGGGGCGCGAGCTGCACGCAGTTCTTCACTTACCGCCTATCCGAGGCCCGCTCGCCATTACATTGAATTCATGAAATAAAATGCAACCAAACGCGCCCTGTTCCTGATTTACTTTGGCTGGCATGCAGTTGCATTTTGCTTGGTTTGTTAAAAAAAATATACGATTTGAATTTTGAAACCGAAAACGGCCCCTCGCACTCAAAGCATGAATCCCTGTAATTAATTTATTGATCATATGAGTAATTTATTTATTAATTTTTTTGGATTTTTTTCCCCTTTTTCACCCAATTTAGAATGCCCAATTCCCAGTGCGCTTTTAAGTCCTTGTGGTCGTGTAGTGATTCGCCTCAATCCGGGTGGCGGAGGACAAATCTCAGTTTCCTTCGTGTCTGAGACATCTTATCACGTGGCTTGTTGAGCGCGTTGCCACGGAGACATAGCGCGTGTGGAGGCTTCACGCCATCCACTGCGGCATCCGCGCTCAACTTACCACATGCCCCACCGAGAGCGAACCACATTATAGCGACCACGAGGAGGTTACCCCATGTGACTCAATCCCCCCTAGCAACCGGGCCAATTTGGTTGCTTAGGAGACCTGGCTGGAGTCACTCAGCATACCCTGGGATTCGATAGCGAACAACGAACTCCAGGGGTGGTAGCCAGCGTATTTTACCACTGAGCTACCCAGGCCCCCCATATGAGTAATTGTTTATCTTTTTTAAACTTTTTTGTATCAAAAAGTGTAAATGAATTACATCAGAAGTGTATTAAAAGTGTAATCTAGTTCATCCAAACTGGATCACGTTGCTTTGGGTATAGGCCTTAATAAGGCCGGCTATTATAATAAGGCAATAATATTAAAAACCATAATCAAATTGTGGCTAGACAAGCCTTAATTATGTACAACAATTATTTTATGTAATTCCCATTAAGTTTTAAACACATTCACTGTCCATAAAATATAATATTTTATTGTGTAATGGTTGAACGCATATAGTGAAGTAAAATCTTGTCTTTATACAGGTCGTATAGCCCAGATGTTAAAGAGATGCATACAACTAAATAATAGATAAGGGTGTCATTTTATTCAATCAGTTCATGGTTAGTTGTTGTATCCTCAAAATAAATGAAAACTAGTTTCAGACATTAAAAATGTTAGGTTCATTATATTCTGTTTACCAAAAATAAGGACATAAATTTACTCCCCCATATAGACAAGTCGGGTAAAATAATTTCTCCCCAATTTGGAGTGCCCAATTCCCAGTGTGCTCTAGGTCCTCGTGGTGGCGTAGTGACTCACCACAATCCGGGTGGTGGAGGAAGAATCTCAGTTGCCTCCACGTCTGAGACCGTCAATCCACGCATCTTATCACGTGGCTTGTTGAACGCGTTACTGTGGGAACTTCATGCTATTCTCTACGGCATCCACGCACCCCACCGAGAGCGAGAACCACATTATAGCAACCACGAGGAGGTTACCTCATGTGACTCTACCCTCCCTAGCAACCTGGCCAATTTGGTTGCTTAGGAAGCCTGGCTGGAGTCACTCAGCACACCCTGGATTCGAACTCACGACTCCAGGTGTGTTAGTCAGCGTCTTTACTCACTGAGCTACAAAGGCCCCCCAATCAAGTCCTTTCTGACTGTAGCCATGGCAACGTTTGCACATGAAACCGCAACGTTAGCACCGCATTGACTGTAAAATAAAAAAACTCAACTCAATGTAGGCTAAGCGATAAACTTGTGGTGATTTAGCGCTCGCAACGTCCCGTGTGAAAAGGGTTTTTTTCTGAAGAAAAGGAATGAGGAAGAGCAGATGACATTGCAGATTGACCAATCAGTATAAATGGGATCACTTCCATCCACCTGTGCAAATCAAATAATCAAGTCGTACGCTTATTTAATGCACTTGAATGAAAAAATGAGAAATCGTGCTGAATTCTTGTAAACGGTTGGTTTGTTGGCTATTCCGCTTTGAAGACAAAAACTAATTATCCGAAGGTACGCGGACCCTGAACTGTGTGTGAACAGAAGTGAATTCAGCACTCCAATCTGGACTGACAGCTGTGTGAATATAAACCTTGACGCACAGTGATGCAAAGTCCCTCAGCAGCGTCAGAGGTGCACTTACGTCACGGCTGCATACTGTATGGAAAACATGCCAACGTGATGGAGGACCCTTCTCAAAGAGACACATGACCATGTCCAATCAGAAAACTCGTCACAATGACTGATGCCTCAAAGAAAGATGGCTGACGGTTACACTGCCAAAAGTAATTTTCTTAATTAGTATTTTTGTCTTGCTTTCCAGCAAAAAAAAAAATCGGAATATTCTTAAAACCATTTGCATTTACTTGACAAGCAAAACGGCATAAGTCTTGTTTTCAGAGAAATCTTGACAAAATCTAGTAAACGTTATTCTTAAAAATTCTACGATTTGGGTATGAAAAAATAAACTTCTTTTCCCTTAGAATTAAGTTTACTGTATTTTTCTTACCCCACTGGCAAATATTTTCTTCTTGTTTTAAAGAGCACCTATTATGGTTTTTCAAATATCACCTTTCATGTAGTGTGTTATATAGCTGTTTGTGAATGTAAAAAAAGTCTGCAAAGTTTCAAAAATCAAAGTGCACGACAAATAGAGTTATTGACTCCCAAAAGAAAGAACCGATTCTGAACACCTGAAACGAGTCGTTAGTAATTCCAGACTTACTTCCTGTACTAACCTACGTAATTTGGTAACAAAAAACCCGCCTCTGGTCTTCATTGGCTGCTCGCGAAAAGCTTTGTCCCGCCCTCAAACACTACGCTAAGCGGTAGACCAATCACAACAGACTGGGACATCTGACCAATCAGAGCAGAGTAGGCTCTCTGAAAGGAGGAGTTTAGAACGGATCATTGAACGAGTCGTTTTTGACACTGGGAAATAAAGGTAATGCTGCAATTTAAATTATGAGTGAATTAAAGTGTTTTTTGACCTTGGATACATGTAAATCTATTGTATGAGACCTTTAAAATGAAATTAGGCATGTTTAAAAACCATAATAGGTGCTCTTTAAGCAAAAATCACACTAAATTTAATCAGATTTCTCTGAGAACAAGACAAACTACCGTATGCAATTTTGCATTTCAAGTACATTTATCTTGTTTTAGGAATGTCTAGATATTTTCATTGGGAAACAAGACAAAAACACAAATTAAGAAAATGATTTTTGTTGCAGCGTAGCTTACACAGAGCTTTAATTTCTTCTTTTACATTTGACTTTCATTTGTGTCAGTTTTAGACTGCATCTTAGCTCAGCTGCTTTTGATTCATGTCTGAGTGTGAATGATGTTTGTTTGAGATGTTGAAATGGAGCCACATGTGTGTTTAAAGGGATAGTTAACTTTGAATCACCTTCATGTTTTTCCAAACCCATGTGACTTTCTTCTTTCTCTCTTGGTAAACTATTCCTTTAAGTGTTTGTCTCATAATACTCTGATAAAACTGTTCTGTTCTGGCAGAAATGTAAAGAAACAGTCAGAAATCATCAGAACACTTCTGAACACGTGTTATCTTCAGGGGTCCAGATTGTCCGTTCCCTTCACAGGTGACTCCTTGATCTTTTGCAGATAAACCGTACGGCCAGCATATTATCATGAGAAGCATGTAATTTTTCGGATCTCACATCTTAGTTTAATGTTAAGAGTCAACAATCTTGGCTTTCTGAAGAGTGTAAACACTGTGACTCTGATGCATTCATCAGTTTGAATGAGCATCATTCCTCATCCGCGGCTCCCAGAGTTCACCTGGAGAATTCTCCATTTCAGTCAGGTCCAACACACACATACACACTCTCACACACTCACACACTCACACACTCACACACACACACACACACACTCACACACTCACACACACACACACACACACACACTCACACACTCACTCACACACACACACACATACACACTCACAAACACACACTCACACACACACACACACACACTACACACACTCACACATACACACACACACTCACACACACACACACACTCACAAACACACACACACACACACTCACACACACACACACTACACACACTCACACATACACTCACACACTCACACACACACTCACAAACACACACACACACTAACACACACACCCACACACTCACATACACACTCACAAAGACACACACACACACACACACACACACATACACACTCACAAACACACACACACACACACACACTCACACACACACATACACACTCACAAACACACACACACACACACTACACACACTCACACACACTCACACACACACACTCACACACACATACACACACTCACACACACATACACACTCACAAACACACACACACATACACACACATTATTTATCATTACATCGGGTTTTGTCATGTTTCACTGTAATTGAAAAAAGATAACTGAAAACATTTAAAGAAATTTGGCTCTTACAAGTAATATTTAAAAAAGAGAAATATTAAATGTATTTCCAATTGAAAACATCTCAAAATATCCCTAGAGGTTACTGAGATTAAGTGAGTAGTATTCAGCTGGTCATGTGATCTCTCCATGTAGAATAAAACAACTTTTATAAGGTTACTCATATGAGTCTTCATCATGCCGACTTCTGACTCAGCCAATGGTGTGAGTTTGGGACGGGACTACCTGTTTGGTTGACCAAAGGCAGACAGGGCGGGCGGAGGGGAACTGGACTTATTTGAATGGATTGTTTGGGGGAAAGTCATTATTTTTTCTTCTTCAATTTATGAGCAATAAAAAAGCACAGCTTATGTACACAAAATTA
>NC_059376.1:42826792-42919292 GCF_019703515.2 Myxocyprinus asiaticus
CACACAGGCCGACCAGTATAGCCCGATTCCCAAACAAATTACTCTTATGAGCCAGTTCTTTTGAATCTATTGCTCGAAACACACAATGGGACCAGTATAGTCCGATTCCCAAACAAATGACTCTAATTAGCCAGTTTGTTTGAATCTATTGCACGAAACACAGAGGGACCAGTGTGGTCCAATTCCTGAACAAATGACTCTTTTGAACAGGTTCTTTTAAGATATTGCGCGAAACACAGTGTGACCAGTGTAGTCCGATTCCCAAACGAATGACTCTTTTGAGCCAGTTCATTTGAATCTTTTGCAGAAACATAGCGTGACCAGTGTAGTCCGATTTCCAAACAAATAACCCTTATAAACCAATTCATTTGAATCTTTTGCAGAAACACAGTAAGACCAGTGTAGTCCGATTCCCAAACAAATAACTCTTATGAGCCAGTTCATTTCAATCTTTTGCAGAAACACAGCGGGACCAGTGTAGTCCGATTCCCAAACAAATAACTCTTATGAACCAATTAATTTGAATCTTTTGCAGAAACACAGTAGGACCAGTGTAGTCCGATTCCCAAACGAATGACTCTTTTGAGCCAGTTCATTTGAATCTTTTGCAGAAACATAGCGTGACCAGTGTAGTCCGATTTCCAAACAAATAACCCTTATAAACCAATTCATTTGAATCTTTTGCAGAAACACAGTAAGACAAGTGTAGTCCGATTCCCAAACAAATAACTCTTATGAGCCAGTTCATTTCAATCTTTTGCAGAAACACAGCGGGACCAGTGTAGTCCGATTCCCAAACAAATAACTCTTATGAACCAATTAATTTGAATCTTTTGCAGAAACACAGCGGGACCAGTGTAGTCCGATTCCCAAACAAATAACTCTTATGAGCCAATTCATTTAAATCTTTTGCAGAAACACAGCGGGACCAGTGTAGTCCGATTCCCAAACAAATAACTCTTTTGAGCCAATTCATTTGAATCTTTTGCAGAAACACAGTGTGACCAATGTTGTCCGATTCCCAAACTAATGACTCTTTTGAGCCAGTTCATTTAAATCTTTTGTAGAAACACAGTGGGACCAGTGTAGTCCGATTCCCAAACTAATGACTCTTTTGAGCCAGTTCATTTGAATCTTTTGCAGAAACACAGTGTGACCAGTGTAGTCCGATTCCCAAACTAATGACTCTTTTGAGCCAGTTCATTTGAATCTTTTGCAGAAACACAGTGAGACCAGTGTAGTCCAATTCCCAAGCTAATGACTCTTTTGAGCCAGTTCATTTGAATCTTTTGCAGAAACACAGTGAGACCAGCGTAGTCCGATTCCCAAACTAATGACTCTTTTGAGCCAATTCATTTAAATCTTTTGCAGAAACACAGTGGGACCAGTGTAGTCTGATTCCCAAACAAATAACTCTTATGAGCCAATTATTTTGAATCTTTTGCAGAAACACAGTGTGACCAGTGTAGTCCGATTCCCAAACTAATGACTCTTTTGAGCCAATTCATTTGAATCTTTTGCAGAAACACAGTGTGACCAGTGTAGTCCAATTCCCAAACAAATAACTCTTATGAGCCAGTTCATTTGAATCTTTTGCAGAAACACAGTGAGACCAGTGTAGTCCGATTCCCAAACAAATAACTCTTATGAACCAATTCATTTAAATCTTTTGCAGAAACACAGTGGGACCAGTGTAGTCTGATTCCCAAACTAATGACTCTTTTGAGCCAGTTCATTTGAATCTTTTGCAGAAACACAGTGTGACCAGTGTAGTCCGATTCCCAAACAAATAACTCTTTTGAGCCAATTCATTTGAATCTTTTGCAGAAACACATTGTGACCAATGTTGTCCGATTCCCAAACTAATGACTCTTTTGAGCCAGTTCATTTAAATCTTTTGCAGAAACACAGTGGGACCAGTGTAGTCTGATTCCCAAACAAATAACTCTTATGAGCCAATTATTTTGAATCTTTTGCAGAAACACAGTGTGACCAGTGTAGTCCGATTCCCAAACTAATGACTCTTTTGAGCCAATTCATTTGAATCTTTTGCAGAAACACAGTGTGACCAGTGTAGTCTGATTCCCAAACTAATGACTCTTTTGAGCCAATTCATTTGAATCTTTTGCAGAAACACAGTGTGACCAGTGTAGTCTGATTCCCAAACAAATAACTCTTATGAGCCAGTTCATTTGAATCGTTTGCAGAAACACAGTGTGACCAGTGTAGTCTGATTCCCAAATAAATAACTATTTTGAGCCAGTTCATTTGAATCTTTTGCAGAAACACAGTGAGACCAGTGTAGTCCGATTCCCAAACAAATAACTCTTATGAACCAATTCATTTAAATCTTTTGCAGAAACACAGTGGGACCAGTGTAGTCTGATTCCCAAACTAATGACTCTTTTGAGCCAGTTCATTTGAATCTTTTGCAGAAACACAGTGTGACCAGTGTAGTCCGATTCCCAAACAAATAACTCTTTTGAGCCAATTCATTTGAATCTTTTGCAGAAACACATTGTGACCAATGTTGTCCGATTCCCAAACTAATGACTCTTTTGAGCCAGTTCATTTGAATCTTTTGCAGAAACACAGTGTGACCAGTGTAGTCTGATTCCCAAACTAATGACTCTTTTGAGCCAATTCATTTGAATCTTTTGCAGAAACACAGTGTGACCAGTGTAGTCTGATTCCCAAACAAATAACTCTTATGAGCCAGTTCATTTGAATCGTTTGCAGAAACACAGTGTGACCAGTGTAGTCTGATTCCCAAATAAATAACTATTTTGAGCCAGTTCATTTGAATCTTTTGCAGAAACACAGTGAGACCAGTGTAGTCCGATTCCCAAACAAATAACTCTTATGAACCAATTCATTTAAATCTTTTGCAGAAACACAGTGGGACCAGTGTAGTCTGATTCCCAAACTAATGACTCTTTTGAGCCAGTTCATTTGAATCTTTTGCAGAAACACAGTGTGACCAGTGTAGTCCGATTCCCAAACAAATAACTCTTTTGAGCCAATTCATTTTAATCTTTTGCAGAAACACATTGTGACCAATGTTGTCCGATTCCCAAACTAATGACTCTTTTGAGCCAGTTCATTTGAATCTTTTGCAGAAACACAGTGTGACCAGTGTAGTCTGATTCCCAAACTAATGACTCTTTTGAGCCAATTCATTTGAATCTTTTGCAGAAACACAGTGTGACCAGTGTAGTCCGATTCCCAAACAAATAACTCTTATGAGCCAGTTCATTTGAATCTTTTGCAGAAAACAGTGTGACCAGTGTAGTCCGATTCCCAAACTAATGACTCTTTTGAGCCAGTTCATTTGAATCTTTTGCAGAAAACAGTGTGACCAGTGTAGTCCGATTCCCAAACTAATGACTCTTTTGAGCCAGTTCATTTGAATCTTTTGCAGAAACACAGTGAGACCAGTGTAGTCCGATTCCCAAACTAATGACTCTTTTGAGCCAGTTAATTTGAATCTTTTGCAGAAACACAGTGTGACCAGTGTAGTCCGATTCCCAAACTAATGACTCTTTTGAGCCAGTTCATTTGAATCTTTTGCAGAAACACAGTGAGACCAGTGTAGTCCAATTCCCAAGCTAATGACTCTTTTGAGCCAGTTCATTTGAATCTTTTGCAGAAACACAGTGAGACCAGCGTAGTCCGATTCCCAAACTAATGACTCTTTTGAGCCAATTCATTTAAATCTTTTGCAGAAACACAGTGGGACCAGTGTAGTCTGATTCCCAAACAAATAACTCTTATGAGCCAATTATTTTGAATCTTTTGCAGAAACACAGTGTGACCAGTGTAGTCCGATTCCCAAACTAATGACTCTTTTGAGCCAATTCATTTGAATCTTTTGCAGAAACACAGTGTGACCAGTGTAGTCCAATTCCCAAACAAATAACTCTTATGAGCCAGTTCATTTGAATCTTTTGCAGAAACACAGTGAGACCAGTGTAGTCCGATTCCCAAACTAATGACTCTTTTGAGCCAGTTCATTTGAATCTTTTGCAGAAACACAGTGTGACCAGTGTAGTCTGATTCCCAAACAAATAACTCTTATGAGCCAGTTCATTTGAATCGTTTGCAGAAACACAGTGTGACCAGTGTAGTCCGATTCCCAAATAAATAACTATTTTGAGCCAGTTCATTTGAATCTTTTGCAGAAACACAGTGAGACCAGTGTAGTCCGATTCCCAAACAAATAACTCTTATGAACCAATTCATTTAAATCTTTTGCAGAAACACAGTGGGACCAGTGTAGTCTGATTCCCAAACTAATGACTCTTTTGAGCCAGTTCATTTGAATCTTTTGCAGAAACACAGTGTGACCAGTGTAGTCCGATTCCCAAACAAATAACTCTTTTGAGCCAATTCATTTGAATCTTTTGCAGAAACACATTGTGACCAATGTTGTCCGATTCCCAAACTAATGACTCTTTTGAGCCAGTTCATTTGAATCTTTTGCAGAAACACAGTGTGACCAGTGTAGTCTGATTCCCAAACTAATGACTCTTTTGAGCCAATTCATTTGAATCTTTTGCAGAAACACAGTGTGACCAGTGTAGTCCGATTCCCAAACAAATAACTCTTATGAGCCAGTTCATTTGAATCTTTTGCAGAAAACAGTGTGACCAGTGTAGTCCGATTCCCAAACTAATGACTCTTTTGAGCCAGTTCATTTGAATCTTTTGCAGAAACACAGTGTGACCAGTGTAGTCTGATTCCCAAACAAATAACTCTTATGAGCCAGTTCATTTGAATCGTTTGCAGAAACACAGTGTGACCAGTGTAGTCTGATTCCCAAATAAATAACTATTTTGAGCCAGTTCATTTGAATCTTTTGCAGAAACACAGTGAGACCAGTGTAGTCCGATTCCCAAACAAATAACTCTTATGAACCAATTCATTTAAATCTTTTGCAGAAACACAGTGGGACCAGTGTAGTCCGATTCCCAAACAAATAACTCTTTTGAGCCAATTCATTTGAATCTTTTGCAGAAACACATTGTGACCAATGTTGTCCGATTCCCAAACTAATGACTCTTTTGAGCCAGTTCATTTGAATCTTTTGCAGAAACACAGTGTGACCAGTGTAGTCTGATTCCCAAACTAATGACTCTTTTGAGCCAATTCATTTGAATCTTTTGCAGAAACACAGTGTGACCAGTGTAGTCCGATTCCCAAACAAATAACTCTTATGAGCCAGTTCATTTGAATCTTTTGCAGAAAACAGTGTGACCAGTGTAGTCCGATTCCCAAACTAATGACTCTTTTGAGCCAGTTCATTTGAATCTTTTGCAGAAACACAGTGTGACCAGTGTAGTCTGATTCCCAAACAAATAACTCTTATGAGCCAGTTCATTTGAATCGTTTGCAGAAACACAGTGTGACCAGTGTAGTCTGATTCCCAAATAAATAACTATTTTGAGCCAGTTCATTTGAATCTTTTGCAGAAACACAGTGAGACCAGTGTAGTCCGATTCCCAAACAAATAACTCTTATGAACCAATTCATTTAAATCTTTTGCAGAAACACAGTGGGACCAGTGTAGTCTGATTCCCAAACTAATGACTCTTTTGAGCCAATTCATTTGAATCTTTTGCAGAAACACAGTGTGACCAGTGTAGTCCGATTCCCAAACAAATAACTCTTATGAGCCAGTTCATTTGAATCTTTTGCAGAAAACAGTGTGACCAGTGTAGTCCGATTCCCAAACTAATGACTCTTTTGAGCCAGTTCATTTGAATCTTTTGCAGAAAACAGTGTGACCAGTGTAGTCCGATTCCCAAACTAATGACTCTTTTGAGCCAGTTCATTTGAATCTTTTGCAGAAACACAGTGAGACCAGTGTAGTCCGATTCCCAAACTAATGACTCTTTTGAGCCAGTTCATTTGAATCTTTTGCAGAAACACAGTGTGACCAGTGTAGTCCGATTCCCAAACAAATAACTCTTATGAGCCAGTTCATTTGAATCGTTTGCAGAAACACAGTGTGACCAGTGTTCCAATTCCTGAATGAATGACTCTCTTGAACATGTTCTTTTGAATCTATTACATGTAACACTTGTTCACGAATTGGACTACACTGGTCCCACTGTATATATTTAAGTAATATCACACAAGCAGTCACGCTATATGGCCCTACATCAGCACAGCTGTGATTCGGCCGCAGGCCAAGTGCTGTCGGTAATCATATTGGTCAAATGCATCCTATTTTTCTCTGGAAAAACAGGGGTATTCCTCCCTGTTTCACGGTAGCTGGTGCACAAGAGTCATTCACTATAGAAACCACAATCTCCTCTACCATGTTGAACAGTATGTCCTCTCCAATGTGGAAACTTCGGTTAGAGGTAAGCACCTTGAGTTTGTGTAATAAATCAGTCTGTTGTATCTCTCAGCTGTGATGAGCCTTAATGCTGAAGTTGTTAGTTTAAAGCTGTTTAAAGCTATTTCCCAGCTTTAGTAGTGTAGTAGTAATCTGAGCGATCACGTAGTGCTGATGAATGTAAACACTGAGTGACGCTGACTCACTTCACATCACCTGGCTCATATTACACACAAAAATGGTCTTTTGTTGCCACCTGCTGGCTAAAATCTGCAGTGTCACAAAATTAAAGGTAAAGAGACACATATAGCTCTTAACACATCTGCACTGCTCTTACACTTTAGTTTAGAATGGCACGAACACAAGCGGAGTGATACACACAGTGAAGCATCAGAGTGCTGATGGTGTGAGACATCAGTACTCATGGAACATCTCTCGTCCAATCAGATTCGAGGACTGGAACTGTTTTATATATATATATATATATATATATATATATGTCATTGTTATATTTGCATTCTGAATTACAGTTGATCTTTGTTTTTTACATCAATTTGCATTCTGAATTTTGAATGCAGAAACACCCTTACTGGGTTCAGGAAATGCACATCTAGCTTTGTGTTTATCTTTTACAATAAAATCAGCACCAAATACACATCCAATAACTGAGAAATTCACAACGCAAAATCCTTTAATACATACGCATTTTTAGTTGAAGATGAAGTATGTGTTTCTGTGGAACAGTTCAGTATTTATGTTCTGAATAGTCAGTACACATGAATCAGTGAAGGCCATTTTGTGAACATTGCTGAAGTAAACGTGTAATTCTAGAAACCGTTCGTTTCTTTACGCTGGGGAAAGAGAAATACAACATCCTTCTTCAGGAGACGATTGAATAACAGGTTCCTGAACTTTAATTTGTTCTGTGATCTGCAGAAGCGAGCAATTAAAGTAGCACCTTTCATACCAAATCACTCTCTTTTCCAATTCAGAAATAAATTTCATTCACTAACAGAATGCAGTGAAATTGAAATAGCATATGACACACACACATAAACTCTCACACACACACACACACACTCACACACACACATGCACACACACACACACACACACACTCACACTACACACGCTCACACAACACACACTCACAACTCACACCACTCACACCACACACACTCAAGACTCACACCACACACACACACACACACACACACACACACATGTTGGTGCAGCTATCATTATGAGGACTCTCCATAGACATAATGATTTTTATACTGTATGAACTATAGATTCTATCCCCTAACCCACTCACACACACACACACTCACACATCACACACACACTACACACACACACACACTCACAACTCACACCACACTCACACACACACACCACTCACACAACACACACTCAAGACTCACACCACACACACACACATACACCACACACACTCACACACACACACACACACATGTTGGTGCAGCTATCATTATGAGGACTCTCCATAGACATAATGATTTTTATACTGTACAAACTATAGATTCTATCCCCTAACCCACTCACACACACACACACACACACACACACACACACACCACACACTCTCACACACCACACACACACACCACACACTCACACACACAACACAACACACACACACACACACCACACACACCACATACACACACACACCACACACCACATACACACACACACCACACTCACACACACCACACACACACCACACACTCTCACACACCCCACACACACACTCACACACACCACACTCACACACCACACACACACACTCTCACACACAAACACATACATACACACCACACACACACACACTCACACACACACACCACACACTCTCACACGCCACACACACACCACACACTCTCACACACCACACACACACACACTTACGCACACACCGCACACACCACACATTCACACACACCACACACACACACACACACACAAACACCACACACTCACACACCCACCACACACACTCACACACACACAACACACACTCACACACACACACAACACACACACACACCCACACACCACACACACACACACACACACCACACTCTCACACACACACTCACACTCACACACACCACACACACACACACACACACACACACACAAACACACACACACACACACCACACACTCTCACACACACACACACACACACACCACACACACACACCACACACACACACCACACACACACACACACTCTCTCACACATACACACACACACACACCACACACCACACACACACACACACACCACACACAAACACACACTCTCACACACATACACACACACTCTCACACATACACACCACACACACACACACTCTCACACACACACACACCACACACACCACATACACACACACTCTCACACACACACACCACACACACACACACTCTCACACACACACACCACACACACCACATACACACACTCTCACACACACACACCACACACACCACACACCACACACACCTCTCTGTTTCAACATAATTCCCTCTTTGCATATTTAGAGTTTTAGAGAAAGGAAAATTTGTCGCGTTTCTTTGTGTCTGCAGTCGCACCTTACGTTTAATTTATTTAAAATGAAATTTTGCATTTTGCCTTGCTGTGAAATAATGCTCCATTTTAGACCTACAAGAGGTAGAGCTGCAACATTTAAAGGCGCATATGTGCTGATTATGGATGTGAATGAGTGTATGAGGAAAAGGAAACCAGGATGAGTTAAAGTATGTTGGAGCGCTGTCACCTGTCTGCTCTTGACGTGCTGTTGGAGATAATAAACGTCACAGGTGTGGGAAAGAAAAGCCGCTTTGGGCAAGATCCAGCAGCCTAGGGCGCTATCTTCGTGAGGGTTTATCTGTGTGGATTTAATCTGTAGGTTTTTGTATGTTCTACATGCATAGACCTGAGTTCAGTGCATCGTAAGATCTACATAAAGCATCTTTGACATGCTGTCGGGGACCATAGAAAACAAGTTACAAAAGTTTGTAAAAACAGCATTTACTATAATGCACTTACAATAAAAAGTCAAAGATGGAGCACATTCCAGAGGGCTTTGAAATAGAAATGTAAAGCTTGTATTATTGTAAAAGCTCATTTAGTCATTTAGTGGACCCTGGTCTTCAACTTTGGGCACTTTTACCACTGTGGATTTTTAGAATATAAAGTCTCATTAGAACATTTTTCATTCTCTCACTAGTTGATTTAATTTGTCTACTAACAATGTCCAAGCATGTCTGTACATGCATCACGGCAGATTAATGTCATTTAAGTCGTGAAAATTCATTTTTGAAGGGTTTTGGAATTAAACGGCCAGCTAATTTCATAGCTAACATTTTATGTAACATTTTTGAGTAATTACATAATTACAAAATTACAGCTTGATTGTATATGAATCCAATAAAAAGTGATATTTCTCTTGTTTTTTCTTTGTCAAATATTTCACTTCAAGCGTGCTCTTCACTGACACTTTTGCCCACTTGGTTAACAAGTACACTAACTTTTGAACAAAACTTAATTAGGGCGGAAATGACGCCTCAACTATGTGACAGCTGTAATTTTTGAATGACTGATAGAAATAATTTTCACATTGAAATGCTTTTTGTTTATTTCAGTCTTTGTTGCTAAAACAGTCAAATCTAAAGTGTACCAATATTCAAGGAATACATTTAATTGTATTAAATATTGATGGAGCAGCATAAGTTGTGTGATAAGAAATAACAACAGAAGGTTGTTTTTAATAAATGCTTTTAGCCCCGTTGTACGCTACAGAAAGGGAATTTGAAAATGACCAAATATAAATGAGGAAGGTCTGGTAAAATGTGTCCAAGTCAGTTTTAATAAGACCTTTATATAACAGAAAGGAAAAGTTTAAATCTGTTCTTTTAGTAAAAATCATACAGTTGAAGTCAGAAGTTTACATACACCTTAGCCAAATACATTTAAACTCAGTTTTTCATAATTCCTGACATTTAATCGTATAAAACATTCACTATCTTAGGTCAGTTAGGATCACTACTTTATTTTAAGAATGTGAAATGTCAGAATAATAGTAGAGAGAATGATTTATTTCAGCTTTTATTTCTTTCATCACATTCCCAGTGGGTCAGAAGTTTACATACACTTTGTTAGTATTTGGTAGCATTGCCTTTAAATTGTTTAACTTGGGTCAAATGTTTTGGGTATCCTTCCACAAGCTTCTCACAATAAGTTGCTGGAATTCTGGCCCATTCCTCCAGACAGAACTGGTGTAACTGAGTCAGGTTTGTAGACCTCCTTGCACGCACACTCTTTTTCAGTCAGATTGAGGTCAGGGCTTTGTGATGGCCACTCCAATACCTTGACTTTGTTGTGCTTAAGACATTTTTCCACAACTTTGGAGGTATGCTTGGGGTCATTGTCCATTTGGAAGACCCATTTGCGACAGAGTTTAATTTCCTGGCTGAAGTCTTGAGATGTTGCGTCAATATATCCACATCATTTTCCTTCCTCACGATGCCATCTATTTTGTGAAGTGCAGCAAAGCACCCCCACAACATGATGCTGCCACCCCCATGCTTCACGGTTGGGAAGGTGTTCTTCGGCTTGCAAGCCTCACCCTTTTTCCTCCAAACATAACGATGGTCATTATGGCCAAATAGTTAAATTTTTGTTTCATCAGACCAGGGACATTTCTTCAAAAAGTAAGATCTTTGTCCCCATGTGCACTTGCAAACTGTAGTCTGGCTTTTTTATGGTGGTTTTGGAGCAGTGGCTTCTTCCTTGCTGACCAGCCTTTCAGGTTATGTCCATATAGGACTTGTTTTACTGTGGATCTAGATACTTGTCTACATGTTTCCTCCAGCATCTTCACAAGGTCCTTTGCTGTTGTTCTGGGATTGATTGGCACTTTTTGCACCAAACTATGTTCATCTCTAGGAGACAGAATGCGTCTCCTTCCTGAGTGGTATTATGGCTGTGTGGTCCCATGGTGTTTATATTGCGTACTATTGTTTGTACAGATGAACATGGTACCTTCAGGTGTTTGGAAATTGCTCCCAAGGATGAACCAGACTTGTGGAGGTCACAAGTGAAGTGAAACAAACGTGCCTAAAACCAGCCAACAAACTGGCCTGACCAGGCGAGGAGACCAGCTAAGAGCAGCAAACCACCTTAAGCTGGTTTAACTTTCAGAGACCCACTGTAGCAGATTTGCAACATTTGTTTAAATCTATTAAAAATTGCCATTTTTTATTAGAAAAAAAAAATACATAAGCTGTATTTTGATAAAAATGCTTATTGAATGTCACAGCTTGCTAAAGTCACTCAAAATGACAGCCTGATCTTATGAAAATTACACGATTGTGGCAACTTCTTTTGCAAAATTACATGTGGTTCCCTTCACATATAGGTGCTAAAAGTGAGGTCAAGATTTAATAATCAGTGGCTTCCTAAAAACACTTTCAAGGAGGAAAAAAATAAAATATATCATATCAATATATTCCAGTGTAGGGATTTATTTTGAGATTCGGCTCTGCCAGAGGGATGTTGATATTCCTCATGGCAGATTATCATTTCTTGTCCTTCTCCACAGCGTTGCAAATATATTACAGTTCCCTCATTTTCTCACCATCCACTCAATCGAAGTGCAAATATTTGCTGTTTCTCTGTAATCCCTAGAATACTCCTCGCTTGCACGTCGAGATGCCGTATACTGAATACAAGATTTTTCTATTTTACAAGGACACTGTTGCACAGACCTCCTTGCCTGACCTTCCAGATAACGACTTTTCTTCCTCATGGCAGCCATCTGACCGTGGTCCTGTTCCAGACATGAATGATCTCTCAAATCATCTTTGTTGTTGAGGAAAGGTGTGCTGTTAATTGACTAACTGATCACAGTTCCCATTTTCACCTGAAAAAACCCCATAGACTCACATTGAAGGAGGGACTTGCTGCAGCAATGACAAACTACTGCCAAATTCAGCTCTATAGATCATGTGTTATAAGCTGCATTCACACAATCAGTGGATTGAATTGACAACCATATTAACATCGTATTCAAATATTTTTAGAAGCAATTTAAAGTAATTATAAAAACATGTATCAAAAATCATTATATTACTTATTAGTACCACTATTTACACTCCAGTAATTAACAGAATTCAATGGCTTTGCTAATTATTTTCATAAAGCTTTTTATTTGCCCATAAAGCAGTAAGTGGAGTCTTTTTTGCTGTTGTTTATTAATGATAATAATAGCTATGCCTTTTGCGATTTAAATAAAAGTCTGATTGTGGATATTTGATCTAGCTGCGGGTATTTGAGATAACCGCGATTATTGTGTACTTTAAATTCCAATCACATTTTAAGGGAATTTTAAGCTAATATATAAATGCCATCAGCGGTACATTTGTGTGTCATTCAGTTGAACTCCGAGCGACACTGTCCGGAAGAGCATGTGAAGCGTTTCTCAAGCGCTCTGATGCGCGCCGTCAGCGGAGACTCACACCAAACCCCCGTGAAAATGTAACGCAAAACGCTCCGCCTTCACTTTAAACGATTGTGTAATATAATATAATATAATATAATATAATATAGTATAATATAATATAAAATAATATAGTATAATATAATATAATATCGTATAAAATAATATAATATAAAAGAATATAAAATAATACAATATAAAATAATATCATATAATATAGTATAGTATAATATAATATAATATAAAATAATATAAAATAATACAATATAAAAGAATATAACGTAGTATAATATAATGTAATATAATATAGTATAATATAAAATAATATAATATAATATAGTATAATATAATATAAAAGAATATAAAATAATACAATATAATATAATATAATCTAAAATAATATAATATAGTATAATAGAATATAATATAACATAATATAAAATAATATAATATAATATAATATAATATTAAATAAAATAATATAATATAAAATAATGTAATCTAAAATAATATAATATAACATAATATAAAATAATATAATATAATATAATATAGTATAATATAATATAATATCATATAATATAATATAAAATAATATAATATGTAATATAATATATAATATAAAATAATATAATATAATATAGTATAATATTAAAATAATACAATATAAAATCATATAATATAAAATAATATAAGTATAAGTATAATATTAAATAAAATAATATAATATAAAATAATGTAATCTAAAATAATATAATATAATATAATATAACATAATATAAAATAATATAATATAATATAATATAGTATAATATTAAATAAATAGTATAATATAATATAATGTAATCATAAAATAATATAATATAATATAATATAGTATAATATAACATAATATAATATAATATAATATAGTATAATATAATATAATATCATAAAATAATATTATATAATATAATATAATATAATATAATATAATATAATGTAGTATAATATTAAATAAATAATATAATATAATATAGTATAATATAAAATAATACAATATAATAAATAATATAATATAGTATAGTATAATATAATATAATGTAATATATAATATAGTATAATATAATAATAAAATAATATAATATAAAATAATGTAATCTAAAATAATATAATATAATATCATATCATATCATATCATATCATATAAAATAATATAATATAATATAATATAGTATAATATAGTATAATATCATATAATATAATATAAAACAATATAATGTAATATAATATATGATATAAAATAATATAATATAATATAGTATAATATAAAATAATACAATATAAAATAATATAATATAGTATAGTATAATATAATATAATATAATATATATATATATATATAAAATAATATAATATAATATAGTATAATATAATATAATATCATATAATATAATATAATATAAAATAATATAATATAAATATAATATAGTATAATATAAAATAATACAATATAAAATAATATAATATAGTATAGTATAATATAATATAATATAATATAATATAGTATAATATAATATAATATAATATAAATATAATATATAATATAATATAATAATATAATATAATATAACATAATATAAAATAATATAATATAGTATAATATAAAATAATACAATATAAAATCATATAATATAGTATAATATAATATAATATAATATAATATAACATAATATAAAATAATATAATATAGTATAATATAATATAATATATATAATATATAATATAACTGATGAATCAAAATTCCCACCACTATTTGGAAAGCCATGAACACTGAGAAGTGAAGTGATACAAAAAGTGAAGCATCCCAGTACTGTTAGACTCTTGGAACGCCTCTCGTCCAATCAGATTCGAGGATTGCGTACATTTCAAAATATAATGCATATTTTTCTTGCTTAGTCAACCATTTTTACAGGGCTCGATTCAGTGCATTCTGAGTTTTCATTCTCTGTGAAAGATACAGGTGATTGCCTAGAATTTGGCCAAAAGATAATAAATAATTATGCTACCTACATTTTAGAAGAGTCATGAGTGTTCCTTTGCTGTCTAAAAATGCTGCTTATGTAGGCAGCTTACTAGCATTGTGTTTGAGTCACAGCAGTGGTGTATTAAAGAAACTTGAGCTCTGAAAGTTGCAAAAAGTCTTTTTTCCCTCCCGTCTAGATACTTAAACTATTTGTAGTGCCATAATAGCGTGGAGACAGCACATGATTCCCCCGCTGTTTCCAAGTCATAATGTAGAACAAATCTGAGCAAAGCTGGTGAAATTGAAAAGCTCTGCCTTTGCATCCCGTAAAATCGACTTATAAATCAGTTTTTGGTGGGAAATGTATTTATGAGAAAAGATGCTGTACATGCTTTTGATGATAAGTCAGAGGCTGCATTTAAGCTTTTATATGAGTTGATGCATTTGTTAAAAATAAATACACTATTTTCAATTTTAAAATGAAAGCAGCAACGTTTTTTTTCTCCAAATTAGACACATTTTATAACTGGCTCCTTTGGCGAATTTTGTCCTCTTGAGGTTTTTACTTCGTGTCTGATTCTGTGCTGCAAACCAACAACAATACGACCTGCAGAATCAGCAGAACCCTGGATAAAAACTGGTGAATATCTTTCTGATAAATCACTATAAAATCTTTATGTAAATGTGTTCCTGTGTGCCGGCCCATCATTAGTTTGAGAGTCCAGCTCTGCATTATGTGCATTCTGACGACATGCCGGCAATTTGAATTAATTACCCTAATGCAGCACTTCAAATTCATCTTCATAAAGTCCAATTTGTGGCCGAATGTCCACATGATGGTTATAAAAACCATGTTTCTCTACTCTGTGGTTCTTAATAAGCACTAAAGCTCTAGGAGAAAAGGTCTTTCAATGATGTCATCAGCGGATATTGTGTCGTTCCAGCACAAATACAGTTAAGGGTTTTGAAAAGCATGTTTCTCTTTCCAAAGTGAAGCACTAAATATTTTAGAAAATGTATTCCTATTATAAAATCTGTTTTTCACCCTGAGATTTGCAGTTTTCCTCATCTATTGACGTTAGTGTAGCCTTCAAACTTAATGAACTCTGTTTAAATGATGGCATTCACTTTTATGATCGTACAGAGAAAGACAAATTCCTCCTTCCACATCCAGGTAGGAACAACAGCGTCTCTGTTTCAAGACATTTCTGGGTTTTTATGGATATCACGCACGTCATTCTGCTGTTCTACGCTGATTGGCTGCAATGTTTATATTTTGGCTGAAACCATTTTTTATTGCCCATAAAAACACAAGACTTCGTTGGACAACAAATCAGTTAAAGAAAAGATTTTCATGGCCAACTCATACAGTCTTAAAATTTCAGAGGGAAACTGTAAGTGATGTTATATGAAAGTTTTTGAGCCAAAGGAAGAGCAGTGTGGAGTGAAGTGCACTTTATAGTCCCCTAAAAAAAAAAAAAAAAGCAAACACGAAATATATTGGGTCATTTATTTCTTTTTTACATTTTGAACTCAAACTAACCTCGAACCTGTTTATTTTTTCTCCATTAAGCAATACACTTGAACATTTGTGGTTGTGAATTCAAGGATGCATATTTAAAGGGACAGTTCATCCAAAAATGAAAATTCTCTCATCATTTACTCACCCTCATGCCATCCCAGATGTGTGTGACTTTCTTTCTTCTGCAGAACACAAATTAAGATTTTTAGAATTTATAGTAAAAAGGACTTAAATATTGATCTATTTCTCACCCACACCTATCATATCACTTCTGAAGACATGGATTAAACCACTGGAGTCGTGTTGATTACGTTTATGCTGCCTTTATGTGCTTTTTGGAGATTCAAAGTTCTGGTCACCATTTACGTGCATTGTATGGACCTACAGAGCTGAAATATTCTTCTAAAAATCTTCATTTGTGTTCAGCAGAAGAAAGAAAGTCACACACATCTGGGATGGCATGAGGGTGAGTAAATGATGAGAGAATTTTCATTTTTAGGTGAACTGTCCCTTTAAGCCTGTGCAAGGAAATTGTAAAAGGTCTGTAAAACTTTTGTTTGAAATATTTAGTAAATTTTATGTAAAAAAAAATAATTATATCAGTTAGAGGAAAATGTGTTTTTGTCGTGTCGTAAAAAAAAAAAAAAAAAAATAAAATAATATATATATATATAATAAAAGTGTCAAAAGGGGCATTTGTTTTCCCAAACTTGGGGTAAAAAGCCCCCAGGGGTTTTATGGTGATACAGTGTAGAAACTCTTGCAAGTACTTTTGATATAACATGATGCTTTTTTGAAAGACAAATTCATTCTTATTTAAGATGACTTTCTTTCTTCTGCAGAACACAAATGAAGATTTTTAGAAGAATATTTCAGCTCTGTAGGTCCATACAATGCAAGTGAATGGTGACCAGAACTTTGAAGCCCCAAAAAGCACATAAAGGCAGCGTAAAAGTAATCCATATGACTCCAGTGGTTTAATCCATGTCTTCAGAATCGATATGATAAGTGTGGGTGAGAAACAGATCAATATCTGGATCCATTTTACTATAAATTCTCCTTCCTGCCCAGTATAAAAAGAAAAGAATAATGTGAAAGTGAAAGTGGAGATTTATAGTAAAACAAAAAGTGTGGATTACTTTTATGCTGACTTTGTGTGCTTTTTGGAACTTCAAAGTTCTAGTCACCATTCACTTGCATTGTATGGACCAACAGATCTGAGATATTCTTCTAAAAATCTTAATTTGTGTTCAACAGATGAAAGAAAGTCACATCAAAATACACATCTGGGATGGCATGAGGGTGAGTAAACGATGAGAGAATTTAAACTGATGTGTGAACTATCTCTTTAACGTGTTTTAATTGATTAATTACTTTTTTATTTACTCACACAATGCATTTTAAAATTTGTATGCGTTGTGCACTCACTAGTGAAGTGTGTAATTTTGGTGCCACTAACAAGGCCAAATAGAATCGCAAAAATGTAAGCAGGTTGCCCAAACATTTAGCCCCTCCCTGAACTCACACCATTGGTTGAATCAGAAGTCGATCTATTGACAGAGCAATGTCTTGATAGCGTTTAACTATTATAAATGCTGACTCTGCATATTGAACATCTGAAACATTTTGACATCCAATAATGAACGCAACAGCTTTAAAAAGTGCACACCAATAATTGGAATTAAATGTTTCGAGACGGAATAAAATATGTGTTAGTGATCTTGTGTTTTTTTTAATGTTTATTATTTCAGCATTGGACAAGATGAAATCCAGCAGGTTTAATTTGCAGAAGTCTCTCATATCTGTTGAAGGGGCACTCACAAACACATGATCAATACAGCGTCAATGGCTCTTCAGTGTTTGTGAGATGTCAGTGCTGTCACATTTGACACCTGCTCCTCATATCAGTTTCTCATGCAAATCCTCCTTCCGCTGGAAGAGCTTCATTTATATTCCAGAGCTGTGACAACATAATTGCCCGTCTGTTCCTTCTTGACTCGTGGTTTGGCAGTGTATCGTTGTGCATACTGCATAGTAATCTATTCTCAGCTCAAATATTATATTGCATTATTATCCTGAATGAAAGAAGAAAGAGCCTTATTTAAACTTAAATCTCGTTCATTCTTAAATACTTTTGTGGCTTTCAGAGTTCATGTCTGTAGCTTTGAAAAAGTACTCCTAAATGTTGAGTGCGTATTTTGACATTTAAAATGTATGCCATTTGTTAGTCTGTAGATGTCAATATAGTATCTGCCATAATTCTATCAAATAACATTTAATGGCACAGCATTGGTAAAAATACAAAAGGCAGTAGATTTGTTTGGCATTTCCTATTTCAGGGCACTTAATAGTCTGCAGTGGTGTGTTCTGTCTGCCTAACAGCATGTATTGATGTTTTTGCAAACCACCTCAATCATTTATCAAGGTACAAACACTGGACCTTCAACCGCATAATTATTTCAATATATGGCTATGTTCACACAGTCAGTGTTTGGATTGACAACCGTATTCTGCTGCTTTGTGAACGTGGCCTATATGTAATCATTTTTACATCTGTCTGCTGGTTGTAGTGTTGAATGTTGAAATAGTTGAATAATAATAAGACAGTTCCTGAGGTATAAAGACTACAGGTGTATGAAATAACTTTAAAAAGATACAGTTCTCAACCTTAAAGGGATAGTTCACCCAAAAATGAAAATTCGCTCATCATTTACTCATCCTCATGTCATCCCAGATGTGTATGACTTTCTTTCTTCAGTAGACGATTTCTAGAAGAATATTTCAGCTTTGTAAGTCCATACAATCCAAGTGAATGGTGACCAGAACTTTGAAGCTCCAAAAAGCACATAAAGGCAGCATAAAAGTAATCCATAAGATCTTCTTTTACCATAAATCTCCACTTTCTTCTTCTTTTGTTTTTTTGTCAATTCGCATTCTTCATGCATATCGCAGCCTACAGGTCGGACTGGTCAAAGGTGGAGATTTATAGTAAAAAGGACTTAAATATTGATCTGTTTCTCACCCACACCTATCATATCACTTCTGAAGACATGGATTAAACCACTGGAGTCGTGTTGATTACGTTTATGCTGCCTTTATGTGCTTTTTGGAGATTCAAAGTTCTAGTCATCATTCACTTGCATTGTATGGACCTACAGAGCTGAAATATTCTTCTAAAAATCTTCATTTGTGTTCTGCAGATGAAAGAAAGTGATACACATCTGAGATGGCATGAGGGTGAGTAAATGATGAGAGAATTTTCATTTTTAGGTGAACTGTCCCTTTAAGCCTGTGCAAGGAAATTGTAAAAGGCCTGTAAAAATTTGTTTGAAATATTTATTAAATTTTATGCAAAAAAAAAAAAAAAATATCAATTAGAGGAAAATGTGTTTTTGTCGTGTCGTACCAAAAAAAATAAAAATAAAATAAAATACATATATATATATATACTAAAAGTGTCAAAAGGGGCATTTTTTTCCCCCAAACTTGGGGTAAAAAGCCCCCAGGGGTTTTATAGTGATACAGTGTAGAAATAGGGGTAATAGTCATAGGTCAAAACATAATTTTATGTTAATTTCAATCACATGTATCATTTCAGAACATCTCAAGTATTCTATAAACAAATGACTCTCAATTGTGATCGAATCACTCAATGTGAGCTCACTTTAAACATTCTTCAGAACAAATCTATTCCCCCCACTTGTGTTTTATGGGGAGGGCTTTAGCTCCTTTTACCCCAAATACTGTCCTATCACTTATTGGACAGTGTTTGATTTTTAATTTTTTTTATTTAATCTGTTTTATCATTTCAATCAAAACACTTCATTTTTGTCAGTTGTTTTCATTGAAAAGAGTGCTTGTGCATCCCTTTTTTTTTTTTTTTTAATAAATGACTTTCTATTTGATATTTTGTTATATAATATCAATATTCTTAGATTTTTAAGCGTGTCTTAATTGTGCAAATACTTTTTGGGCCACACACAAATTGTGAAAAGGAGCTTGTTGCAATGTTTGTGTGCAGTATGCATCAGTCGCTCCGTGGGCCGTTCTGTCTGAGGCGAGCAGATTATGAGCTTGTACATGAAGCTCACTGTTTCTGTTGTGGGTGGACGACTTGTATTTCTTGTACAGTATTTCACAGCTGTATATAATGGGATTGTCTCGATTATATTGGCTAATCCTTTGAATCCTTGAAGCTCAACAGCAGATGATCCACAGAGAAACCAGAACTATTAAAAACCTCAGAATCTAGATGAAACATTTGTGTTACTATTGATCAGAGTTTTAATTCACTCTTTAAGTTTAGAGTCAGATAATCATATTTGAAGATAACAGAACAGTGAAATACAAATCAAGGCAACATGTTTCCTGGGCATCAGTTTTGTGAGTGAATAGAATTAGTGTGATATTCAGTTTCCTCGGCCTAAAAGGGAAATGAATGTGTTTTCTCTTATCAACAAAACTCAGTTTATTTGTGGCATCATTGAGGGGAGATATGGAGAGTTGATTGCACTGGGACTTGATTCATCTCTGCGTTTTGGGGGTTTTGTGTGCAAGAGATTTTTCCTCATGCACATTTTAAAATTGCTCAAATTCTTTAGAGCTTTTACCGTATCATTTTACAGCGAATATGTCGAAACTCAACCCATTTCTTGACGGTTCTTTGTTTTCTGGTCTCAAAAGTTTTCTAGGTTGTGCTAATCTGAAGTGCTGCTGTTTATCTTAAATTGACTGACAAATACAGCTGTCCTGACTTTGACATTTATGGAACTTAAATGTTGCTGCACTTATTGTCATTAGTGATATTTGCTAAAGTCAAGCATCATTTTTATCGCTCATATTTAGGCTTTAACTTTTTGAATGTTTGTGATGTGAGCCATTTTCTTCAGACGACTTGAGAAGTTTTGCAATGATTTGCTGCTCACTTTCAAGTGGATGTGTGATGTTCTAGAAAACCTTTTCCCATCTCAATCAATATAATCAATTTACTGTAATCTCCAATGGAAAAACTCTTTTTTAACGCATAGATTGAGTAAATTAGAGCACTTAGAAGAGTTCTTCATCTGGTCAGAGTTTAGTCGATGTTGACGGGTCAATGTGACTCCTACTGTTACCGAAAGAGTCTGTGACTGTAGTTTACCACCCTGTGACGTCCCGTCAATCAAACACCACACAAAGACAACAATTCTGACCAGTCAATTCAACTGATGGTTAAGTCTGTGTTGTTAAGATGTGTTGTTATGGATGGCTGAATCATGTATTGGAAACAGCAGTCAGTAGTCATTGAATGTGTTCTGTATTGAATGCTTTCCAGCGCTTAAGACTCTGTGGCTGTTGTGTGTTTTGACATTGAAAGTGGATACTAAGTTGATGTGCTTCTTTGTTTGGTAAAAGAGAGTTTTTTAAAATGTTTTTTCTAAGCAAAGAAAATCCAGAACTTTTGTTTTATCTCACTAGTCAATAAAGAAGACAGAATCTCATCTCATGTGCTGTTGTGCACGTAAATTTACACACTTCTTTCAGAATCTGTTAAATGTTTAATGTGTTTTTTTTTTACTTTAATTTACATGTATGCATTTGGCAGACACTTTTATACAAAGCAACTTACAGTGCACCTATTACAGGGATAAACCCCCGGAGCAATCTGGAGTTAAGTGCCTTGCTCAAGGACACAATGGTGGTGACTGTGGTGATCGAACCGGCAACCTTCTGATTACCAGATATGTGCTTTAGCCCACTACGCCACCGCCACAGATTATAACATTTATTTTAATTTTTTTATTTAGATCTGCCCTGAGGAAGCTTAACAAGTACACTATATTGCCAAAAGTATTCGCTCATCTGCCTTTAGACGCATATGAACTTAAGTGACATCCCATTCTTAATCCATAGGGTTTAATATGACGTCGGCCCACCCTTTGCAGCTATAACAGCTTCAACTCTTCTGGGAAGGCTTTCCACAAGGTTTAGGAGTGTTTTTATGGGAATTTTTGACCATTCTTCCAGAAGCGCATTTGTGAGGTCAGACACTGATATTGGATGAGGAGGCCTGGCTCGCAGTCTTCGCTCTAATTCATCCCAAAGGTGCTCTGTCGGGTTGAGGTCAGGACTCTGTGCAGGCCAGTCAAGTTCTTCCACACCAAACTCGCTCATCCATGTCTTTATGGACCTTGCTTTGTGCACTGGTGCGCAGTCATGTTGGAACAGGAAGGGGCCATCCCCAAACTGTTCCCACAAAGTTGGGAGCATGGAATTGTCCAAAATCTCTTGGTATGCTGAAGCATTCAGAGTTCCTTTCACTGGAACTAAGGAGCCAAGCCCAGCTCCTGAAAAACAACCCCACACCATAATCCCCCTCCACCAAACTTCACAGTTGGCACAATGCAGTCAGACAAGTACCGTTCTCCTGGCAACCGCCAAACCCAGACTCATCCATCAGATTGCCAGATGGAGAAGCGTGATTCGTCACTCCAGAGAACGTGTCTCCACTGCTCTAGAGTCCAGTGGCGGCGTGCTTTACACCACTGCATCCGACGCTTTGCATTGCACTTGGTGATGTATGGCTTGGATGCAGTTGCTCGGCCATGGAAACCCATTCCATGAAGCTCTCTACGCACTGTTCTTGAGCTAATCTGAAGGCCACATGAACTTTGGAGGTCTGTAGCGATTGACTCTGCAGAAAGTTGGCGACCTCTGCGCACTATGCGCCTCAGCATCCGCTGACCCCGCTCTGTCATTTTACGTGGCCTACCACTTCGTGGCTGAGTTGCTGTCATTCCCAATCGCTTCCACTTTGTTATAATACCACTGACAGTTGACTGTGGAATATTTAGTAGCGAGGAAATTTCACGACTGGACTTGTTGCACAGGTGGCATCCTATCACAGTACCACGCTGGAATTCACTGAGCTCCTGAGAGCGGCCCATTCTTTCACAAATGTTTGTAGAAGCAGTCTGCATGCCTAGGTGCTTCATTTTATACACCTGTGGCCATGGAAGTGATTGGAACACCTGAATTCAATTATTTGGATGGGTGAGATAATACTTTTGGCAATATAGTGTATATTCAACTAGACATAAAACAAACTATCCTGTGGAAAAATCAGTGTTCAAGAAAACAAAATCTTCACTTCTGGGGAAGTTGGCACAAAATAGAAATAAAAATGGATGATCTTCTCTGAGCGAATTGTGTGTTCACATGGCTTGTTGAGGCATTTATAGTATATTCCTATGTAAATGCTATAAGAATATATTCATTAACAACAGTGTTGCCATTGTTGTTTATGTGCGTGTTATCTAAGAGTTTATCCACCTCAAGTGAGCATGTACGTTTTAATGCGCATTTTGGAGATTTTATTCACATCTTGCTGTTTACATCTGGCATTTTTTAATGCAATATCCCAAACATTGCATAAAAATATGTGGATGGTACTTCAGCATTTTGTCATAGTTCATGAGTCCCTCCATTGTCATGTGTGGCAAAACTGGAACTGAACATCATGGAGTGTGTTATTCCAGTAATTGTTTTGTCCTGTGGAGTATATGTAAATATCATTTATGTCATATAGCTTCATCAGGCAGCACCAAAAAACCCCCAGCAATTTTGCTAAGAGCAGTGCTATGCTTTAAGTCATACATGCAAAGTCAGTGGGCATGGCCTTGAAGTTTTGATATTTTTGTGCAAGCATGCAATTAGTCTAGGCACAAGCAGGTTTGGTGAAATCACATGAACATAGCACTAACGGGCTGGGTCATGTACAGTTTTTTTGCACCGTTCTTTTATATAGTCCACTGTATGACAACAGGTGTAAAAATACCAATGCAAATTATCTCAAATACGTTTGTAAATATAAACATAATAATAACATTTGAATAAAAAGTATGACCTATAGATAATTGATCACAAATTTCATAAATTATTGTTTCTTAAAACGGCTACAACAGTGATTCTCAGGCACATAATTTGATATTTCACTATATTTTTGGAGTTTGGACATGAACTTTATTAGCACCTGCTGGTGGAATCTCCAAAATGCAAATGCAGGAAGTGAATTTAGACTTTAGATGCTTTTTCAAATGTCCTATTTCTCAGGAAAATAGTCAATTGCTCTTTGCATCACTTCATTAACTTACAGTACACACACAGTTTACGTGCATACACCCACAGATAGCGCAAACGCTCCCACCAATGCCCACTTGCGCTTTCACGCTTGCGAAAATAGAGCCCAAGGTGTGGTGTTACGTCCCGTACATGTGTCTGTGTTATGGTCTGTTGTTGTTTTGTCTCTCTCTCCCGTCTCCTCCTATCATGCTCACAGACACTCACCATTGGATCATCGAAGCGTCAATCATTGTTACCGGTCTACCTCCGCCAATCCGCCGTCACTCCGACTGTTTAAAAGCCCGTCCAAAACTAAATGTCGCCAGTCTGTTGTTGGCTCTGTTCCATAGTTGTGACATTTGTGTGTGTTAACACATGTGTGTCACGTGACGTCTTAATGCTGAAGATTGGTATTTCTTTTGTTAGTCAGTCTAGAGGGATTGGGGTAAAGTTAACATGCAGTTTTTGTTTTGTTCTTTGATTTGACACCGCTTACGTCCCCTTTTCCCCCCTTTTTCTATCGGTACTGTACATTTTGTAAATAATTCAAGTTTTCACAAAACTCATGCTGAGAGATTGTAAATAATACAATATGACTGTAACAAATAGTTACAACACTGACTTCTGCCCTCAGGTGAACTTCACCTACTCGACGTGTTTGAGCTGACGTCTGTCAAGGCTTACGGGTTTTTCTTCATTTGACAAGCTGTGGAAACATGCATATGTGTTCTTTGACTCCGTGAAGGTTTCCATTCGTCCAGGTCATTGTAGAATGTCAGGTTTCATTTTAATTGACACCATCAGCCCTCGCTTTTCCATTTTTTATTTCAAGAGAGTTTTCCATTCTTCTGGGCGGTTGTTTCTGTTCGCAGTGTTTCTGTTGGCCAGCAGCTCTGGCCCACCACGACCGTCCAGTCTTTCCATTTCCACCACACTGTGTGTTATAGATGTCTTCAATAAAACAAGCCAATTTAAAAGCAAATATTTTATGGTTTCAAATCATATCGGAGAGGTTTCATGGGCTATTTTCATTATTGTGCATTGGTCAATTTTTCTGAGTGATCATTATAACAGAACACTCGCTCTATTTCCTTCACGGCGGGGAATGTGGAGGCCGCAAACATTCAGATCTCTGCTGTGAGGAATATGAGCCGGCATGAGACGATACGCTTGTGTTTGTATCGGTTCATAAATGTTCATTACTTCTTGTTCTCTCGAGTACCCCTGTAGTCCACCCTCAAAAGCTTGATCATGTCCCGTAAAACTCTTCCGCAGGCGTTATTCGGGGTGTTTGTGTTTCCTGCAGTGGGTGAAGATGGATGAGAGCGGAGCCGCGGAGAGATGGAGGGAAAACGTCTCTGATCTGAACAGAGGAAATGGATTTTACATTAACAGAAAGCACAGACAGCGTTAAGCTACTCTCAGGAAGCTGAGAAATCACTTGAAATATATTCAACAAAATCATGTTAGAGCAATTTCAATACACTTGCAAGAAGAAGTCTCATCTGGAACAGAAAAGAGAAAGAGAGTCATACAGTAATACACACCTTTAGATTTTATTTCCAATTGCGTTAAGAAATTTTCATTATTATTTTCTCTAGATTTTACAACAAATATTCGGGCCCCGCTCGCGTTCACCCTTTCCATCATTAATCATTTGTATTTCTGTTGTTGTTTTTCCTCATAATATTTCCCAGATTCTGACGGCTAGTCCTTTTACACTGTAAATTCACTATTTTATGTGTGTAATTTAGCAATAGCAATTAGTCTAAAAAGTATTTTTAGCTTAATCTTAAAATGTGATACTGTAGTGTGATACTGCAGATATTGTTGCTGTTGAATGGCAGATTGATTGAGATGCTCCTCATTTCATTATTATTTTCTGATTGTTACACGGCTCACTAGAATACTCGATTCTGATTGGTCAAATGTTCGATCCAGTGTTGTGATATTTCTGAATAACAACCGCACATCCGGGGATAAAGTGACATCGGACCGCTCATCCGGGTGTTGCGAGTCATCTTTCCTACTTCTCGTATCACTGTAAGCACTAATAAGCAGGATAATGAGCGGGCAGATGGTCATTTTCGCAATATAAACAGCTTGCAGAACTCTAATGCAAATCGAAGGTGGAAGTTAGCTGTTTCTGGAGACTCCGTGGTCTCTTCCTTCTCAAACAAAAACATAACTTTTATCCAAATACATTTTTCATGTCTATTTATTTATTTATTTAGCAAGTAGTCGTGTAATAAGCAGGATAACGAGCAGTCAAAACTAAAGCTTTATGATGATGCAAGTAGTGTTGTCAAAAGTACCAGTACTTCGGTACCAAGTCGGTACTAAAATAAAAAAGATGTAACGATACCAGTGATTCTACAATACCGGTAGTACCAAGCACCGACTTAATTCGGTACCCGCACGCTGTCTGACTGGCACACGACTGCTTTCAAATGCTCACATGCTTATTTGAGCATGCTCTGTTACTCCTTTTACACTGAAATGCACAACTAATCAAATTAAAATCGTGATATGTCCTAGTGTGATGATTAAACCACAAAATGCTGCAGTCCTAGCCTGTATGAACTGCACACTTAAATGAATGTGTGAAGTAGACCGCTTATACACTGGAGACTATGAGAATCATTTGCATTGTATGAGAGATGACAGAGCAGAGCACTAATCCGCTCTGAAGTGTTATTTTTATATAATTTATATAATTAAATCACAGCATTTGCGCTTTAACGATCACACTGAGCCATTTATCCGAAGAGGTTAAACTTCCGTCAAAAATACACGTCAAAATAAAAGCACGATTCATAATAAAAGCTAAACGCATGAAATTTAAGGAACTGCAACAGAAATATATTATAACTATAGTATATAAAAAGTATATAAAATGTAATCCACACTGTAGAAATAATAATAATGATGAATAATGAATAATGATTGTAATAATAATGAAATAATGAATACTGAATATATGTTTGTTAAAAAATGCAATGGAGGGGGCCTAACAAAAAAAAGTGTTAGAAACACGAAGGAAACATGAATATTTTTTAATTTATTATTTACATTGAAATGTAACTTTAAATAGGCTAAAGGAGTGTGTTCAATAGCACATTATCATATTAGAAAATGTTTTCTGTAGTATCGAAATTGACCCAAAAATGTACAGAAATACACAGGGGTCTGAAAACGTGTTTTTGAAAGTTCAACTTTTAAAACTTGACACGCAGCACTCATGAGACAAGATGCTGAAAAAAAACAAGATGAGATGCAATCGGACCCAATGGCCAAAGATGTCATTGTGCATGTTTGCATAAAATATCATGAACATCCACTAAGTCTACCTAAGACAGGTCGACAGCTCGATTTCTGAACGGATCACTAAGTCAGTGATAGGTTTATGTTTAATGATATGGAAATAAGGGGCAGCTGGGTAGCTCAACGAGTAAAGATGTTGACTACCACACCTGGAGTCACGAGTTCAAATCCAAGGCATGCTGAGTGACTCCAGCCAGGTCTCCTAAGCAACCAAATTGGCCCGGTTGCTAGGGAGGGTTGAGTCATATGGGGTAACCTCCTCGTGGTCGCTATAATGTGGTTCTCGCTCTCGGTGGGGCGTGTGGTGAGTTGTGCGTGGATGCCGCGGAGAATAGCGTGAAGTCTCCACATGTGCTGTCTCGGTGGTAACGCAGTCAACAAGCCACATGATAAGATGTGCGGATTGACGGTCTCAGACACGGAGGCAACTGAGATTCGTCCTCCGCCACCCGGATTGTGGCGAGTCGCTACGCCACCACGAGGACTTAGAGCGCATTGGGAATTGGGCATTCCAAACTAGGGAGAAAAGGGGAGAAAAAAAAAAAGAAAAAAAAAGATATGGAAATAAAACAAGCAATATATTGACTTCTACCTTAAAACTGCTTTTTGTAATGTTTATTCAAAACGTTTCCCACTATTCACGATTATATCTTTGAATTTTCTACATTTAGGGCTGTTTGTCAGCTAATTGGTATTTGTGATTAATTGTGATTAATTCATCAGTTTATTCAGTAATTCATACAAAAACATTATGATCCCTCATTTATTTGTTTTTAATTTTTAAAAAAATCTTGCAGCTCTACATTATTTATTTTTATTTTTTTTACTATTATTTTTTTTTTTATCCCCTTTTCTTCCCAATTTGGAATGCCCAATTCCCACGACTTAGTAGGTCCTCGTGGTGGCGCGGTTACTCACCTCAATCCGGGTGGTGGAGGACAAGTCTCAGTTGCCTCCGCTTCTGAGACCGTCAATCTGCGCATCTTATCACGTGACTCGTTGTGCATGACACCGCGGAGACTCACAGCATGTGGAGGCTCATGCTACTCTCTGCGAACCACGCATAAATTACCACACGCCGCACTGAGAGCGAGAACCACTAATCGTGACCACGAGGAGGTTACCCCATGTGACTCTACCCTCCCTAGCAACGAGGCCAATTTGGTTGCTTAGGAGACCTGGCTGGAGTCACTCAGCACGCGCAGCTCTGCATTATTTTTTATTTGACCTGTAATAAAATCTGCAAAGTGAGGTTTGAAGGCATCTTGGAAGTTTCATCAAAGGAGCCTTTAAATTGCTTTGTTGAAATACTCATCCTATTTTTATAACTGTTGCCATTTTTTGTTTTGACCTGATAAGTTCATTGTAAAATAAAACAAAACTAATTAATTAACAAAAACTAAAAACTAAAGTAAAGATGCTTAAAGGCAAGAATATGACAATATTTTTATTTTATTTTATATTTTTAGATATAGTTTTATAAATGGACAGCCCTTCTAAATTCATTATTATCTCACTTTTAGGTTCATAACTTAAAAAAAAAAAAATCACAATCACATTTCATGCTAACTTTTCAACAGCTGATTCAGAAGTCGAAAGATAACCGTCACAATCTCACTTTACCGTAGCGCTTGTGTGCAGTTTTGCCCTGAAATGCATGTTGAAAATTGTAGAGTATGAAATAGTTTTTGCATCCAGGCACCTTTAGCTCACTATTTCAACATAATATGATTTGAGATGCACTAATGCTTATCTTGCATACTAGTTAGGATGGGTAGTATACGAATTGGGATGCAGCGAGTTATTTTGCCTCGTTTTTCTGCAGTGCCAGATTTACCCGTTATTCATTTCATTCATGTGTTTTTAATAACATACAAAATTGACTGCAGGAAAGATTTTGTCTTCGTTCCTAAAAAATGGTTTCATGTCAAATCAGATTAGGAGTTTTATAACACAGAGTTATAGCCTAATTAAATGTGGAAATAAAAATATACATGAACAAATATACTAAATGCCACAAAAGAAGGGGGACAAAACAATTCAAACTTGATTGGTGCTTCATTAAATACTGTGTTGAAAAGTGGCTTAATAAAAGAGCTGAACATTGGAATTACTGCCACAACCGCAAGATCTTACTCCCACACACACACACACACACACACACACACATGCACCAGACATTCCCAAAATTCTCCCTTTGTCTCCTGTCTGAGTGGTTTTGTCAGACACTGTAAGTGCAATGTCATATTTCAAAGGAAAAACACGTGAAGTGATCATCTTGTCCAAAAACGCTTCTGGAGTCTCCACGCTCACTCACTACCAATATCTTGGGACTCTTACAAGTGAGCGTCTCTCGTACTAATGGTGAAAGATGAATGCTGAAAAACTGTTGAAAGGTTTTCAGAGCAGAGGATGAATTCAGCAACTGTAAAAAAGAACACGGTTGATTTTAGGATTTCAGAGTATGAGTTTGTTCTGCAGTAAATATCTTGCATGATGTTATTTTGAAATAAGTCTATTAGAATTGCAACTTCTAGATAAAGATGTGTATATACTGTATATACTCAAAGCTCCACAGAGGTGGCATATATGTATCTAAAAAGATGTCACAATCACAAGAAACAATGTGTCACATGTTCAAATGTTACATTCTGTTTTGTAATGTTACCCTTAACTCTGAACGCCAGGTTCAATATCCAGTCAAATAGATAAAGTGTGTTATTGCAAGTAAAATGATGTCGTAAGTCTCGTGAATGAACCTCCGTGAGCTTTGCATGTGTGACATTGAACATTTAAGAGCTCTTTTGTCTTCTGTCTGATCATAAATGACTTATAGAACGACTTGTCGAGGCAGATATCATTTTACACTCGTAAAACGCTGGAGATCGTCTGATGTGGCCGTCACACAAGCCTTTTGATGTCTGTGCTTTTCACTTGGCATTTATCAGAGCATTTAGTATGTCATCGTTAACGCACGTCCTGTCCTGAGATGACTGTTGTTAAACGTGCGCTGGTGCATGCTGTGTTGTTTCCTGGAGGGGACGAGAGACCAGTCGTAAATATGTGGCGAGGGTCTGTGTCTTACTGTAAGACATATGCAGAGAGATGAGTAATGGACTGTATGTGTACTGTACGTCTGCTGGTAAATGCTTACAGGTGTTTGGAATCATATATGGACTATAAATGTTTGTAATCAACTATTTAACCTTTCACAGAGTGCTGTACGATATTCACATTCATGCATTTTATCCAAAGTGATCGTTTTTTATCAGTATGTGTGTTTCCTGGGAATCGAACCCATGACATTGATGTTGCTGGCTCCATTCTCTACCTGTTGAGCTACGAGAACACATGACATGATATCATCAGGGTGCCCACGGTCATGGAAAACCTGGATATATCAGGAATAGATCAGTCAAGGATATGTTTAAGTCACTGCAGTGAAGGGGGAGGGACATTGTCATTCTAGAGAGCATTTCATTGGACAAGAAATTGTTGATGCTTATGAGTGCAACATGAGTCATTAATACTTTCGTAAAGCTAACAGACATAAAAGACCCAAAACTCATTATGACTTCTCTGGATCTTTAATTTCAAATGGCAGTGCGTGAAAACAGTGATTCAAGCAGTGTCACTTAATCACTTAAACTTCTTTAAAAAAGTGCAATAATTTACATTTTAAGAAGCAGTTGCTCAATTAATTGTCCTTTAAAGATTAATTCAAATATTGACTTGTTTACCCATCCAAGAGTTTTGCAGTCACTCTGTTGACAGCAAAAAGCGTATAGATTTTGCGTTTAAATTACTTTTACTCAAATCTTTTAGTTATTTATTTATTGCAGTCAGTGGAGCAGTTAATATGACATCTTTGAAATGTGTATTAAGTATGTTTTCTATATACAAAAACAGGTCCCGGTCATATTTCAACTAGAAATAAAAAGAAAGAAAAAAGAAAAAGTTATTTTATTTTATTTATTTTATCAACATTATTATTAAAATTATTTATTTATTTATTTATTTTCTCCCCAATTTGGAATGCACAATTCCCAATGCACTCTTAAGTCCTCGTGGTGGCGTAGTGACTCACCTCAATCCAGGTGGCGGAGGACGAATCTCAGTTGCCTCCACGTCTGAGACCGTCAATCCACGCATCTTATCACGTGGCTTGTTGAGCGCGTTACCACGGAGACGTAGCACATGTGGAGGCTTCACGCTATTCTCCGCAGCATCCACGCACAACTCACCACGTGCCCCACCGAGAGTGAGAACCACATTATAGCGACCACGAGGAGGTTACCCCATGTGACTCTACCCTCCCTAGCAACCGGGCCAATTTGGTTGCTTAGGAGACCTGGCTGGAGTCACTCAGCACACCCTGGATTCGAACTCGTGACTCCAGGGGTGACAGTCAGCGTCAATACTCGCTGAGCTACCCAGGCCCCTATTATTAAAATTATTATTATTATTATTATTATTATTATTATTATTTGGCAGTGTGACATCATTTTTATGGAAATTAAGCAATTTTGTTTATGTTAAAATTCATTGTAAAATGACCCTTTACTGTATTTTGATAGAAATGTATATATTATTTAAATTCTATTTATACATCAAGGTAGTATTTATTGTGCTATCAATGCATAGTGATTGTAATAATAATAATAATAATAGTAATAATAATAATAATAAAACAATCATTGAATTATAGTAATGAGAATCTAATGAAACTCGCCACTGAGAATAGTTGAAATGACAAAATTTTTTAAAATTAAATATCACATCTCAATAGAGTAATGGGAAATGTGCTCGATTGTCATGAAAAAAAAAATTTCTCAATGATCCTAAAATAGGCTTAATTTATGTCATATTTTGTACTTTTGATTTTGCGGTTAAATATGACCCGGACATTTTCTTGACATGTTTTTTGAGATTCTCCCATTTTTACTTAAACTGTTACTTTAGTTTACATACATATACACATACATATGCAAACCATCTGTTAAATATGAGTGAGCTGAAGTTATCATCATGTTAATGTTGACTCTGAATATTTCGTTTTGTTGTACAGTTGTTTGCACAAACGAATCATTTCAGAATTCAGACTCGACTGAATCACTTTATAAACAGACATCACGGTCAAACAGGATTACGGTAACTGATTTCCGTCAGACAGACTCAATAGCAGCTGATAATTTGGTGTATTTTGCTCTTGACACGATGTGTTTCATGCATTGCTTTAAAGAAACTTTATCATTGCTTATATTTCCAAAACAGTGTTTATGAAGTTTTCTTTTTCTCTGTGGCTTGGTGCGATTGGATTGTTCTGGATTTATCTTATTAATAGCATTAACTTCACTTCGAGCTCATTCTGAAGTTCTGTAACCATTTCACTTTTCACACAGTTAATGTGATTGTGATGACTCTCTGATGGTGAGAGAAGAATGTTCACCTTTAAAACAGATAAACAGAGTTTTCAACTTATTTTCAACCGGGATAAAATCTGTTTCTTGCAGTGAAACAGAGCTCCATTCTGAAGTTCATTTGGGATTCTGGCCATTGACTTTCCCTGCTGAAGCAGCTTAAACCGGCCTACTAAACCTTGTTTGCTGGTCTTGGCTAGTTTAGCGGATCTCTCAGCATGGTCAAGCTGGTCTTTAGCTGGTCAGCCAGTTGGTCTCCCAGCCTTGACCAGCTCATAAGTGCCAAAACCCCCTCTTAAACCAGCAAAACAGACCAGACTAACCTGCTTGGCCAGTCTGGGAGACCATACGGTTAATGTAATGTTCTGCAACAAGCTAAGCTCAGTCGTCAGCATTTGTGGCATATAAATAATCTTGTTAAAAATAAATAAATAAATAAATGAAGATCACCATTATAGTGGAGCACTTACAATGGAAGTGAATGTGGCCAATCAGTAAACATGAAAATACAAACTACAAACGTATAGCTACAAATACAGTATAGTAAAGCATTTTACATGTTGGCATGATTTGTATTCGCTAAATTCTGGGGTTTACTGTTGTTAAGTTGTCATGATAATTTGTAATATTAGATATACTGTAACATAAAAAGGTTAGTAAGTGGATTTTATCACAATAAAATCACGTTAACATGTATATATTTTGACGTCTTGTGGCTTTAATTTTGAAACAGTGAGTATTTTAATGTTTACAGATTGGCCATATTCACGTCCATTGCCTAATTGGTTATGATTTTTGCTGCTTCATTTTTGAATGAACAAAGTGAATTATTTTTTGTTAAATTATTATTAAATTATTTAACTCTTTATTACTATTTGTGTGTAAATATATACAATGTGTGCGTGTGTATGTGTGTGTATATATATATATATATATATATACACACAGTTGTGCTCAAAAGTTTGCATACCCTTGGAGAATTGGTAATATATGTACCATTTTTAAAGAAAACATGAGTGAGCAGGCAAAACACGTTTCTTTTATTTCTTATGGGATTCATATTCAACTGTAGGTTATAACAGAATGGCACAATCATAAAACAAAACATGTCAACAAAGAAAAAAATGAAATGACCCCTGTTCAAAAGTCTGCATACCCTTAGTTCTTAATACTGTGTATTGCCCCCCTTTAGCATCAATGACAGCGTGCAGTCTTTTGTAATAGTTGTCTATGAGGCCCCAAATTCTTGCAGGTGGTATAGCTGCCCATTCGTCTTGGCAAAATGCCTCCAGGTCATGCAAATTCTTTGGTAGTCTTGCATGAACCGCACGTTTGAGATCTCCCCAGAGTGGCTCGATGATATTAAGGTCAGGAGACTGTGATGGCCACTCCAGAACCTTCACCTTTTTCTGCTGTAACCACTGGAGGGTCAACTTGGCCTTGTGCTTAGGGTCATTGTCATGCTGGAAAGTCCAAGAGCGTCCCATGCGCAGCTTTCGTACAGAAGAATGCAAACTGTCTGCCAGTATTTTCTGATAACATGCTGCATTCATCTTGCCATCAATTTTCACAAGATTCCCCGTGCCTTTAGAGCCCCCCCCCCCCAAAACATCAGTGAGCCACCACCATGCTTCACAGTGGGGATGGTATTCTTTTCACTATAGGCCTTGTTGACCCCTCTCCAAACATAGCACTTATGGTTGTGACCATAAAGCTCTATTTTGGTCTCGTCACTCCAAATTACAGTGTGCCAGAAGCTTTGAGGCGTGTCAAGGTGTTGTCGGGCATATTGTAACCAGGCTTTTTTGTTGCATTGGCGCAGTAAAAGCTTCTTTCTGGCAACTCGACCATGCAGCTCATTTTTGTTCAAGTATCATCGTATTGTGCTCCTTGAAACAACCACACCGTCTTTTTCCAGAGCAGCCTGTATTTCTCCTGAGGTTACCTGTGGGTTTTTCTTTGTATCCTGAACAATTCTTCTGGCAGTTGTGGCTGAAATCTTTCTTGGTCTACCTGACCTTGGCTTGGTATCAAGAGATCCCCGAATTTTCCACTTCTTAATAAGTGATTAAACAGTACTGACTGGCATTTTCAAGGCGTTGGATATCTTTTTATATCCTTTTCCATCTTTATAAAGTTCCATTACCTTGTTACGCAGGTCTTTTGACAGTTCTTTTCTGCTCCCCATGGCTCAGTATCTAGCCTGCTCAGTGCATCCACGTGAGAGCTAACAAACTCATTGACTATTTATACACAGACACTAATTGCAATTTAAAAGGCCACAGGTGTGGGAAATGAACCTTTAATTGCCATTTAAACCTGTGTGTGTCACCTTGTGTGTCTGTAACAAGGCCAAACATTCAAGGGTGTGTAAACTTTTGATCAGGGCCATTTGGGTGATTTCTGTTATCATTATGATTTAAAAAGGAGCCAAACAACTATGATGATAAATGGCTTCATATGATCACTATCCTTAAATAAAAGACAGGTTTTTTGCATGATCAGTCATATTTTCAAAATCAATGCCAAAATTTCACAGTTTCTGCCAGGGTGTGCAAACTTTTGAGCACAACTGTATATAGTATATATATATATATATGTGTGTGTGTGTATGTATATATATATATATATATATATATATATATACACTACTGGTCAAAAGTTTTGAAACACTTGACTGAAATGTTTCTCATGATCTTAAAAATCTTTTGATCTGAAGGTGTATGCTTAAATGTTTGAAATTAGTTTTGTAGACAAAAATATAATTGTGCCACCATATTAATTTATTTCATTATAACACTAAAATTTAATAAAATAAAAAAAGTTTTTGAAATGGACCAAATAATAAAGAAAAGCAGCCAATAAGTGCCCAACATAGATGGGAACTCCTTCAATACTGTTTAAAAAGCATCCCAGGGTGATACCTCAAGAAGTTGGTTGAGAAAATGTCAGGAGTACATGTCTGCAAATTCTAGGCAAAGGGGGACTACTTTGAAGATGCTAAAATATAACACCGTTTTGATTTATTTTGGATTTTGTTTAGTCACAACATAATTCCCATAGTTCCATTTATGTTATTCCATAGTTTTGATGACTTTACTATTATTCAAAAATGTGAAAAAAATAAAATAAAAATGATAATAAAGAATGTGTGTTTCAAAACTTTTGTCCGGTAGTGTGTGTGTGTGTGTGTGTGTGTGTATATACACACATATATATATATATACTGTATATACATACATATACACACATACACACACACATATATATATATATATATATATATATATATATATATATATATATATATATATATATATATATACTGTATATACATACATATACACACACATATATATATATATATATATATATATATATATACTGTATATACATACATATACACACATACACACACACACATATATATATATATATATATATATATATATATATATATATATATATATATATATTTATTTATTTATTTATTTATTTATTTATTTGTGGATAGAGACGCTGTAAGAAGCTTCAGATTTTGCTTGGATTAAAAAATTATACCAAGTAGGTATTTTTTTTATTTATTTTTTTTTTTATGTTGTTGTTTAATTGCCATGGACATGACAGACAGGTTTACTTTTGACTTGATTTTAAATGAAAATAAAAACTTTCATTATTTATTTATTTTTTTCAGAATTATTATTATTTATTTATTTTTCATAAAAATGTGTATGTTTTGATATAGTTATCGACCAAAATTTTCAAGAATATCACTTTTATATATATATATATTGCCCACCCATTGTTAATCAACATTATTCCACAGGTGCTGTCAATCGAGTTTAACTTGAAACCACATTATGTGCTGGTTTAATCTGTTTGCAAAATAAATAAAAACAACCCAATCCAGTACACATCTGTTTTACAGGAATGTTAATATCTCTGTGTCAGCCGAGCAAAAACTCTCGCTGCTCCTGTGATCATTTTGCCCTCATGAAACATGTTGGGGTTCTTTTAAGGGAACACTGTGAGGAAAGATTAGATTAAAAGTCCTTTAAGAACTTGTGTTTGCAAATTGACTTTCAAAAGTACTGTAGCTGAAGTGATACTAAGCTGTTTTTATCCATCACTGATAATGCCGGCACTCACTCGCTGTATGCTGGAAATGTATGAGCCCAACAAATGTGACAAGCTTAAAATCCAGTTTGAAATGCCAATGAACTCAATGAACATGCAGAAAGCCATAATCAAGAGTTCTTAAAAGAGCGCGTTGGTAAAGCTTGGCCCTTTAATATATATTTGATACATCATTTTGGCTCATGGCAAGAGTAAAATGCTACATTCTGCTGTTTGCATGATCTGTTATTAATGTGGTAGTCTTGTAAATCACATACTTTTAGATGTGGTTCTTCATTAACTGTATAAGCCCGTTTAATCAGTGCCAGTTTCAGCCAACGCGAGTGGAAATCTGTTTTCATTACTAACCAGCAGAGAAGAGAGAAATTTATGGATGAAACATTTGAAGAGATTTCATTCAATACATCATTTCCTGGTGAGCAAGCCAACCGTTGAGAGAAAGAAGGTCAACTTGTTTCTTAACAAAATACATTTTAAAAATCATGTGCTTGTAAATGCACTATTCCAAGAAATGAATGATGGTCATATTAATATATTTTTCATAGTGAACTCCAGGTGTAAAGTAAAACCCATATGACTAAGGGTGCATTTTCATTTTTGGATGAACTATCCCTTTAAAGCCCACAAAACCTAGAAAAGGAAAATATTGCTCATATTCGTGCTGTGAAATCTCTTTCCCCTTCAAAACCTTTAAGAAAAAATGGGAATTCTTTTCAGTTAGCTTCCTGTTCATTGTATTGCAACTTGAATTAAAACTCAAAACTCAAAATGCATTTTTTTTAAGTGCTTATTAAAATAATTTAGGTAATGAACACTCATTTGTATTGGAAAGCTTGTAGCGAACTGGATGGATGTTAATTTTTATTGTGGGCAGAGACATCTGAGGCATATTTTCTGTAATTAAATCCTCGCCGTATAATTGAGGAACCTGCACTTTGTCAGGGTATCGGGAAATTACATGCCACGTTTAAAGCTGTTACTTCATTTCGCAAAATGTGCTGTTATATATTTCACCTCCTTCATTCCTGCTTGTCTTATCCATTAGTTTAATGAACACGCTGCAATTTAGCCACTGCCATGAACACGCCGCTGAGATCGTTCCTGTACGGTGCGCTCATTAAAACAAACGGCTGTAATCAAAGTGTGCGGCAATTAACAATAGATCACGTCACATCATGGAGGGTTTTTGTGGTCATCTCGGGTTTGTATGTCAGTTCGTTCTGTGCCGCTGCGCTGTAATTGGCTCAAATGAGTTCACCTGATGCATGACACGCCCGCTGGGAGAGATTCCAGCCTGATATTACCGTAAACAACGTCAGGTTGATCTGGCATTAGGAGCGTGGGTTTCACAGTTAAACTGTTTGTGGAAGTTGGTAAAGTCAATCAAACGTGAACTTCACTTTTAATTGGATCACAGAAACAAACAGGCGGCAGTCTGATGGCTCATTTGGGGTGCGTCAGACCGTCTCTGAAGCATAACACACATGCAAAGTCATGCTGGAAAGACAGCATTGTTATGGTAAAGTTTGTTAACTTTGTTTGAATGGGTTGTGTGGTATTGTAGTGCTTTTCTCCACAGAACTGCAGTTTACTGCTTGTTTTTCCTGACCTGTGTTTGCACCAGGAGGATTCAAGTTTTTGGGAAAAAAAGATCTTTAGAAGAGAGAAATGTTCTTAATGCAAACAGAAACCTCCAGCTTTAGCCTCACAGCGTGGTCGGGCATGCCCATATCCGCACCAAACTCGGGCAGGTGCTAGTTCGGACCCTTGGCAGTACCCCCGTGGCAGCCGAACTTCCAACACGGACCCTAAGAGATGCGTAACTCGGCTGAGTGAGGTCGGATCGGCCCCAAACTTGGGTCGACGGTAGTCCTGGTGGTCCCAAAAGGAATGATGCCGTTACATCCAGCCGGGGAGCCACGGCTGCACCCACCCGCGTCCAAACGTCCAACACAGACACAAATAGACCTCTGGTTGATAGAAATATCAGCAGAGAAATCCTCCCCTAAAAGCAATCATGCATGTCGCTTTATTTGTCGCAGTCTATTGCTATTTCTTTATTTAAGTAGTTTGTAGTAGTTGTATATTTACTGTTTAAAATATCTCATAAAACCTAACATCATTTTCCTTTTACAAAATATTTTTTCTTATTTTTCTCTCCTCTGCTATGATGAACATATTTTCAATTACTGAGTTCAAAGTCATTTTGATATTATTGTTATTATTTATTAATTTTTTTCTCAGGTGCTTAAGGTGACAAAAAAATCTAAGTGGTGAAACTAAAAAAAAATTTTTAAACAAAAAATACAATAAAAGTCTCATTAAAAGCTGAAATATTCTGGAAAATTAGTTTGGATTAATCTTTTATTGTTATTTCTTAAAAAAAAAAAAATAAGCAGTGAAACAATTTTTTTTTACAATATTATAATATTTTAAAAACTTTTGTCCACTAAATGCAAGTCATGTGCTGTAACCAATATGCAGGCCGCCATTATGTTGTCATGTGACAATAAATAAATAAATAAAACAGAGATGCTTTTATACCCTTTTTTTTGTTTGTTTTTTTGTTTTTTTAGATATTTTGAAATTTTTTATGAAAAAAAGCACATTTTGTTCAGGTCAAATGGAGTAACCCTAAAAAAATGTCTTGCTATTTGTGACTCAAAGATTATTGATTTGTAATAAAATAAATAATATATTAAAAAAATAAAGTTTTAGGTTGCATAGTGAGAATGTCTTCAAAAATAATGCCATACATAGTTTTAATTTATCAATTAGTGTCATACAGTGACATACAGCTTTGCTTTCAAAACAACAGAAACGTATTAAAATACCACTTTACTTGATGGTTACACCTCTTGATATTTTTAGTCACTAAATTAATTGGTTTGTGGAAAATTCTTTAAATGTGTGTTTTTTTTTTTTTTTTTTTTTTTTTTAAATGCATGAAACCAACATGGACACAGATTACATTTCCACAAACTTGATGCGTGTTGTAAACTAGATAAAAAAAAATAAAAAAAATAAAATTATAACTTTGGACATGCTTATTTGTCAATGACCCAAATACAACACAACAGACCGTCGCTTTAATATGAGTGCACTGAAGTACCTGCATGTGTTTGTTTTGTGATGTTCACCCACAATCTTTCATTAGTGCATTGATTCAAAGTGCAGGTCTTTCTTTTTTATGAATAAAAAAACATGTCTTTGGAATCCATAATAATGATTTCTGGATTATACCGACCTGTAAGTGATCATAAATGAAGCACATAAATTAAAACGCAAATTATATTAGAAGTTCTATGATGTTATTGAAAGTCTTCATCATTGAAATAAATAAATAATAATAAATTAATAAATAAATAATAAAATATCGCACTGTTGGTTCAGGTTATCCATAAAATTATATAAATACTATACAGTGGATATTGAACAGAACTGAGCCAACAAAACAGACCAGCCTGTCTTTGTTGTCTTAAAAATAAATAAATCTCTTTAAAAATGAACATTTTGTTTGTGAACAAACACACACAGACGTCAAAGGCAAAACAGTTTCCAGTTGCAACTAACGATTATTTTGATAATCGACTAATCTAACGATTATTAGAACGATTATTCGACTATTCGGGCAATTATTGCAACGATTAATCATTAGCTCTAAACCGATTATTCAGCTTGTGCCCCGACTGAAAAGGTTATATTAAATGTGCTTACTAACAATAAAGAGGACAAAATCATCTTTTAAAAGTACCTCTAAATGACATTCACTGAATTAAAGAAAAAAATAAAATACTTGGACTTTTATTGTTTAATTCATTTAAAAAAATCACTGCAAAAAATCCTCTTGTTATCAAGTGTTTTTGTCTTGTTTTCCATTTAAAATGATCTAAAAATCCTTAAAACAAGATACATTTACTTGAGAAGCAGCATATAAGATATTCAGACGTGCTTTAAGAGAATGTATCTTTAATAAAAGTGTATTGTGTATATAAGTGTATTATTTCAGTTGTTCATACTTTTGCCAGTGCAGTAAAGACAAAATATATATTCTATACTTATAATATATTTAGACTTGCTTTTACAGAATAGATCTTGAATATAAATGCATTTTTTTTAAAGGATTTTTAGATATTTTAAAATATTTACATATTGAATATTATATTCATCATTCTCCAATAATTTTTTTTTCTTCTGCAGTTTAGCTGCTAAAGTATATGTACGTAAGGAGTTTTATATATATATATATATATATTGGAAAACAAACCAAAAAAGACTTTTTTTTTTTGCATTGTATAATGGACTAAGACTACGTCCTCTCACTCTCTCTTATTAATAGAGCTTGAAAATCCGATTTTCTTCACAATAAGATACACACCGTGACACATACAGTATTTTATGGTTCACTATGAGCAATCACGTTATAATCCAGCTTCAGCAAGCGCGCGAGGGATGAGCGTATCAGCCGGGAAAAGTTTGAAACTCTCTCGCGCTTTTTTTCACGCGACTCATATAAGTGGCTCTGACCGCACAGAGAAATGCCAGTTTCGGAGTTTTAGTTTATTTACACTAGGGGTGCACCGATTGAAATCGGCTGATATTCATCTTAAATCCGTGATCGGCCGATCGTGGCTAGATTTAGGGCCGATATTTTTGGCAGCACGCAGGGAATCACACATACAGGTGCATCTCAATAAATTAGAATGTCATGGAAAAGTTAATTTATTTCAGTAATTCAACTCAAATTGTGAAACTCGTGTATTAAATAAATTCAATGCACACAGACTAAAGTAGTTTAAGTCTTTGGTTCTTTTAATTGTGATGATTTTGGCTCACATTTAACAAAAACCCACCAATTCACTATCTCAAAAAATTAGAATATGGTGACATGCCAATCAGCTAATCAGCTCAAAACACCTACAAAGGTTTCCTGAGCCTTCAAAATGGTCTCTCAGTTTGGTTCACTGGGCTACACAATCATGGGGAAGACTGCTGATCTGACAGCTGTCCAGAAGACAATCATTGACACCCTTCACAAGGAGGGTAAGCCACAAACATTCATTGCCAAAGAAGCTGGCTGTTCACAGAGTGCTGTATCCAAGCATGTTAACAGAAAGTTGAGTGGAAGGAAAAAGTGTGGAAGAAAAAGATGCACAACCAACCGAGAGAACCGCAGCCTTATGAGAATTGTCAAGCAATATCGATTCAAGAATTTGGGTGAACTTCACAAGGAATGGACTGAGGCTGGGGTCAAGGCATCAAGAGCCACTACACACAGACATGTCAAGGAATTTGGCTACAGTTGTTGTATTCCTCTTGTTAAGCCACTCCTGAACCACAGACAACATCAGAGGCGTCTTACCTGGGCTAAGGAGAAGAAGAACTGGACTGTTGCCCAGTGTACCAAAGTCCTCTTTTCAGATAAGAGCAAGTTTTGTATTTCATTTGGAAACCAAGGTCCTAGAGTCTGGAGGAAGGGTGGAGAAGCTCATAGCCCAAGTTGCTTGAAGTCCAGTGTTAAGTTTCCACAGTCTGTGATGATTTGGGGTGCAATGTCATCTGCTGGTGTTGGTCCATTGTGTTTTTTGAAAAGCAAAGTCACTGCACCCGTTTACCAAGAAATTTTGGAGCACTTCATGCTTCCTTCTGCTGACCAGCTTTTTAAAGATGCTGATTTCATTTTCCAGCAGGATTTGGCACCTGCCCACACTGCCAAAAGCACCAAAAGTTGGTTAAATGACCATGGTGTTGGCCAGCAAACTCACCAGACCTGAACCCCATAGAGAATCTATGGGGTATTGTCAAGAGGAAAATGAGAAACAAGAGACCAAAAAATGCAGATGAGCTGAAGGCCACTGTCAAAGAAACCTGGGCTTCCATACCACCTCAGCAGTGCCACAAACTGATCACCTCCATGCCACGCCGAATTGAGGCAGTAATTAAAGCAAAAGGAGCCCCTACCAAGTATTGAGTACATATACAGTAAATGAACATACTTTCCAGAAGGCCAACAATTCACTAAAAATGTTTTTTTTATTGGTCTTATGATGTATTCTAATTTTTTGAGATAGTGAATTGGTGGGTTTTTGTTAAATGTGAGCCAAAATCATCACAATTAAAAGAACCAAAGACTTAAACTATTTCAGTCTGTGTGCACTGAATTTATTTAATACACAAGTTTCACAATTTGAGTTGAATTACTGAAATAAATGAACTTTTCCACGACATTCTAATTTATTGAGATGCACCTGTACACTGCTCCTCTAATGAGGGCTTGCTCAGCCCTTTATGCATGACAGAGTGTCCTCTGGAGGGTGAGTTGTTGGCAATTCTAAACATTCACGAATTTAAACTTTCAGACATTATGTAGTTCAGATGAATATGCCGATTTGTTTTTAAAAATGTGTCAGAATTACTTGTGTATGAATATTAAATTGCCCATTTTGCCCGAGTTGTTACGGTAGTAATACTGACTCGTTGCACAGTGGGCAGGAAGTGGATAAAGAGGCTGCTAACGGGTATAAAAATGCATTAAACAACAAATAAACATCAAATACATGATGCATGACATGAGTTGTGACAATCAGACGTTGTGTTGAGCTATAGAGACTGTTTGAGCGATTGAGCGCTTTTAGCTTTACTCTTTTCAACGTGAGCGCTCTCGGTGTCAATCAAACACGCACTATGCAGGTGTCAATCAAACATGCGTGCTCTGCAGGTGCTCTCAATATCTCATCATCAGTCACTCATCTCAGCGCTATTCTGTGAGGATCCCAATTTAAATCAGATTAATATTAGTCACAGTACCACTTATAACAGACATAACTGTTTAACCTTCAATAACGGCACCGCGTCTTCACGCATTTGTTTAATAATTAGTGATTTGTGTTACAACAAGACGCCAAAGACAGTAAACAAATCATAGATATGAATGATTTCTCACTGGAGCAGTTTTAGAGCTTGTAATGGATACATCTTATTTTTGAATGTATCTCTACTGTGTGTGATGCTCTCATGGTTTTTACTGGTTGCCAATATGTCACAACGACCTTTTGATATGACAACAGAACTATTAATTACTATTAACTATTAACTGTTTTCAATACAAATAAATGTTAGCAATTTACAATTAATGAAACAGTTGCGTTTCTTTAACATTAGTTAATGCATTAGGTATCATGAACAAACAATGAACAATATATTTTAAAGCATTTATTAATCATAATGTTAGTTAATACAAATAAAATTGTTCATTATTCATAGTGCATTAATGTTACTAATACAGCTTTTGATTTTGAAAATGTATCAGTATATGTTGTAACTAACATTAAGTTCATTAGTTCATGTTAACTACAGTAATGTTGTTAAATAATATTAACAAATTGAACCTTTTTGTAAAGTGTTACTGTAATTTTACTGTGTGGGGCATAGACATAACTGCAGCATATAACATGCAAAAGTGTGGCAAAGGGCACTTTAAAGAAATCGGTATTGGCCAATCTTAGTGTTAAAAAAATAAGAGATCTTATCGGCCTCAAATGTCCTGATCGGTGCACCACTAGTGCTTATTATGCATTTGTTGCCTCTAATTTCACATAGCTACAGATCTTTTTTCATTTAAGGCCAGTTCGGCGTATAAAAGAGCAAATAAACATAAAACAAATCTTTTTGATAAACTCTTCATTCTTTCTTGTCTGTTGCTGTTGAAAAATCATGATCGGTGCATCCCTGATTTACACAGCCTGCTTCCTTATTATTTGATCTTTAATATAAAGGATGCATTAAAGATATAATGCCGGGGTGTTTCCTTTTTAGACGCTCTGGCAGGTAAGTTTTGCTCAAGCAGAACATCAGGTACAGCTCCGTTTTATTTCAGGACGACACAGCTTCTGTATTTACTTATTTGGTATTTTTGCATTATAATTCCCTCATACTTTGATCTACATCGCCTGAAGCTGTTTGGAGTGCGTCTGTGAGCTCTCTTCTTCCCTCCTCAATCAAGCGTGAGCTGAAGTGCTGCTCTTGTGCATCATTAGAGTTTCAAATGATCACGTTACATTAAATGAGCTCAAACGACTATTTCGACAACGGAAATTTTTGTTGACAATTTTTTATTGTCGACGAATCGTTTCAGCCTTATTTCCAGTCGTGTGTATATGGCTTTATGAGGACATATAAAAGGAAATTTACAGCAGGAATAATTTTGCTAAGCGCTCTGTGAGGAATAAAAAGATTTCACTGTTACCCTGCTGTGATCAGATTGTGATCCGCCCCTCCATTTCATTAAGACTCCAGACGAAAGACGCTCGTATATTTCTATAAAGTCTTTGTGTTCACCCTGTCCAGACCTTGAACACTCTATCTTCATTTTATTTCATTTCATTTCTATTGTGTTGTTCTATAATAACAGGTTCATTGATGTTGAATAGAGGAATCACAGCCTTGAGTTTGTATACCTTTAAAAACGGTATTTTCTCTAAATTCCTCTTCAACCCATCGTAGCGTTTGTAGTCTGTCTGGCTCTTTTATGATAAATCGGCTTTTTGTATGCAGTGTATATTGTTGTCATCTGTGTTTTGGGTTCATCAAATGAAGATGAGAGAAACGACACACTAACAAACATCGCTGTGTTTGAGTTCCAGCATCAGGTTTTGTGTGCTGTCTGTTTTTAATCATTGATAGGAATGCTTTACATGCCTTTATGTTGCATTTTACTGTGAATGTCCAGAGATCTACTATAAATGATGATGCTTTTCTAGCGGTTCAGTTCATTGTGAGGTTTCTGAGCATCATTTTAGTAATATTGTGTACATTTATGTGGTACAGAATGATTTTTATTGTATTTTTCTAAAGGTTGCAATGTAAAAAAGTGTCTGAAAAATAAATAAAATAATAAATGTAGTGTTGTTTATGCTTAAAACGTGCAAAAAGTGTCAGTGGAACAAGAAAAATTACACTTTTAATTAAGATGTAGGCCTACGTGTATTCTCTGACACCGAGCCTTCGTATCTCATGCAATTTGCTTCTCAAGTGAATATATATTGATTTAAGTAGGTTTAGATATTTGTTACAGGGAAACTAGTCAGAGATACCAATATTTTTGCATTGTGAGTACTAGTAAATGCCCAGAAAAGTAGTCAAGTAATAATGAAAATCAACTCACTTGGACATTTTATTCCATCACTCCAAAAAATGTGTGTTGAGCACCTTATTGTTCACATTGTGTGTATGTGTGCTCTGGTTCTGCTGACCCAAGTGGGAATTTGCCTGTTTCCAAATACACTATATTGTCAAAAGTATTCGCTCATCTGCCTTTAGACGCATATGAACTTAAGTGACATCCCATTCTTAATCCATAGGGTTTAATATGACGTCGGCCCACCCTTTGCAGCTATAACAGCTTCAACTCTTCTGGGAAGGTTTTCCACAAGGTTTAGGAGTGTGTTTATGGGAATTTTTGACCATTCTTCCAGAAGCACATTTGTGAGGTCAGACACTGATGTTGGACGAGAAGGCCTGGCTCGCAGTCTTCGCTCTAATTCATCCCAAAGGTGCTCTATCGGGTTGAGGTCAGGACTCTGTGCAGGCCAGTCAAGTTCTTCCACACCAAACTCGCTCATCCATGTCTTTATGGACCTTGCTTTGTGCATTGGTGTGCAGTCATGTTGGAACAGGAAGGGGCCATCCCCAAACTGTTCCCACAAAGTTGGGAGCATGGAATTGTCCAAAATCTCTTGGTATGCTGAAGCATTCAGAGTTCCTTTCACTGGAACTAAGGGGCCAAGCCCAGCTCCTGAAAAACAACCCCACACCATAATCCCCCCTCCACCAAACTTCACAGTTGGCACAATGCAGTCAGACAAGTACCGTTCTCCTGGCAACCGCCAAACCCTGACTCGTCCATCAGATTGCCAGATGGAGAAGCGTGATTCGTCACTCCAGAGAACGCGTCTCCACTGCTCTAGAGTCCAGTGGCGGCGTGCTTTACACCACTGCATCCGACACTTTGCATTGCACTTGGTGAGGTATGGCTTGGATGCAGCTGCTCGGCCACAGAAACCCATGCCATGAAGCTCTCTTCGCACTGTTCTTGAGCTAATCTGAAGGCCACATGAACTTTGGAGGTCTGTAGCGATTGACTCTGCAGAAAGTTGCCGACCTCTGCGCACTATGCGCCTCAGCATCTGCTGACCACGCTCTGTCATTTTACGTGGCCTACTACTTCGTGGCTGAGTTGCTGTCATTCCCAATCACTTCCACTTTGTTATAATACCACTGACAGTTGACTGTGGAATATTTAGTAGCGAGGAAATTTCACGACTGGACTTGTTGCACAGGTGGCATCCTATCACAGTACCACGCTGGAATTCACTGAGCTCCTGAGAGCGGCCCATTCTTTCACAAATGTTTGTAGAAGCAGTCTGCATGCCTAAGTGCTTCATTTTATACACCTGTGGCCATGGAAATGATTAGAACACCTGAATTCAATTATTTGGATGGGTGAGCGAATACTTTTGGCAATATAGTGTATGTATTCTAACACTCTCTTGACATCCAATGATGATGATCGAACACATCTATGATGCGAAGGATCGTGCTTCAGTGAATCGATCTCTATAGAGATGTCATTAGCGATTTGCCAACATAGCTTGTCATGACACTCTTTGAGGAATATTTCAGGATCTACACATCATATTATGTTGACTGTGGGCTTGTTTGTTTCAGAATCAACTTCTGCAAATTGCGATATGCCATTTTCTATGTCAGGTTTATTTTTCATGAAGTAATAGACCAACATATGATAAATTATTTTTATCTGTTTATTATACATGTGGATTTCACATGCTAATACTCACTGGAGTTTGGTCTCTGAGTAAAACAAATGTGCTTGTTGTATTCTACTAATCAATACATTTCCAAAGATATACAACACATGGTTGTGTGATCTTTTTGATCTTTTTTTCTGGTTCTAAATATGATTGTTGTGTTGAAAAATGTGAAAATTATTTAAATGGATCCATTCTAATTTAAGCCGTATTTTAGAATTGGTAAGATCAGCTATATTTATTTGAAACAACAGATATTTTGGGCCACTTCGGTTTTAAGAGGTATCCAGAGACAACTATAAGTAAGCTATTCGTAGGTTAATTTTCTCAAACACTGTACATTTCTCTGTTTGTTTTGAGTGGCCCAAGTTGTCCAGCCCAAAGCAATATCATTGACTCGACCAATGGCATGAGTTGGGGGCAGAACTATCTGTTTGTTCGCTCAACAGTAGTTGGGGGGAATATTCAGAAAGCTGTTTCAAAACGATGGTGGTTCGGTGGTGCAGAAATTACATACTTCAGCTTTAAGTGTTTTTTACAGCTGAAAAAGTGCACTTAACTTCACTAATGATTATACTGTAGAAGATGAAGTCTTTCTCAAATCAGTCCATTAAAATGCAAACATTCATGTATGTGGTTTTCCGCTGTAAAGCTGCAATGAGTTGACACCGTCCCCGTCCCCGTGTCCTTGACTGTCTGTCGTGCGTCTCTCCCTGCGGAGCCGCTCGCTGTGCGAAGAGGTCACTGCACCGGACAGCTGTCCAGCGATCTGATTTTTTGTCTCACATGTCTCTGCGTCAGGTGTCAAGGGGTCGTTCACTCACGTCTGATGTTTGTCTGACACCTGACGGCTTTATTATTGTTTCTCCAGTGCGGTGAGACAGTACGGTGACAACAACACAACACATGCTGACCCCGATGTGACCCCTGCACTCTCACTCTCGTCTCCTCTGATTCCAAACTTGATCCTTAAAACAGACAACACACACTCAAAAAATAATTGAGAGGTTTACGAATGTCAATTTCAATTAAATATTTTTGAGCACACCTGAGACTGAAATAATCTACAAAACAATGTTTAAATGGAGTCTGTTAAAGCGGCTTGAGCTGAATTTGTTGCAGGAGTTGCCCTAAACAGAATATTTGCAGGATACAAATACAGAAGTGCCACGCTGATATGCACTCGCTGTGTCTTGTTAAATAAAACAGTGCTACAACCCACAAATATCTTGACAATCAACTAATCCATCAATTATATGTTTGATTAATTGTATACAGAAGCCAAATTTAAATTTGAGCGTTTTGTTTATTGCTTCAAACAATGTGAAAATGTATGTTTTGCTATAAAAAAATATTCAATATATAGATTTAAAAGATACAATGTTACAATATGAGCACAAACCTACCTTATCTATAATGACGTTTATTGTCAACTATTGTAATTAGTGATTTTATTGAGTCGTAATATATTAAACTAACTCAGTCGTTTGATTTTATCTACTGGTAGCCTTTTTTCTAAGAGCTGATTTCTGTCAATAAACGATTGACCCTGGAGACACGTGACGCTATGCCAGGGTTGGTCGCTTAGAGGCGAGCTCCAAATAAACTTGACTAAAGTTATCCTTTTAAGCAATATGAACCAGTGAGAACTGTAATAGTTTTGTTTGTTAAACTGTGCTGGGAGGGCAGGATGTCGAAAAATTTAAAATCGTCAGCCTATGTGGACATTAAAAAGCACTTACGTTCTCACACGTCGAATGCCTCATAGGATCAAGATGGCAGAGGTGCAGTTGATAGTGACAGGTGAGCTTCATGACGTAGGTTAGGATATCTCGAACATTTATGCAGCACTAACGAAAATCTCGACCAAGGGCCTCACAGAAATACGATGAGCGACAACATCTATGGAGGCAAACTTTCCACCCTGATCACAAGAATGGACAAAAAAGTTGAAAAATGGGTCGAGTGTCTGGAGTCGGCCAAAAGAGAGCTACAGGCTAACCCGTCTGCTACCAAGGCTGATGTGGAATGGGTGTGAGAAAAACTAGAGGATATGGAAAATCAGAGCAGACGTAATAATGTTCATTTCATTGGAATCCCCAAGAGAAAGGAAGGTCAAGATATGGTGAAGTTTTTGGAGGGGCTCATTCCGTGTTTGATCGACACCCACTGAGTTTTCAGCCAACTTCCCGTGGCGGGTGACAGACCCTGATCTATCCAGGCAAGATTCTTGTGGTCGGCTGACTGAGACTTTGTTCTATGAGCGGTGAGGAATAAAGGCAAGTTGTGCTGGGAGGACCACAACATCATGTTTTTTTCCAGACTTTGCTAGAGCTATGCAAGCGAAGCGGGATGGATTCAAAGAGTGTAAATATTTACTGCACCAACAGGAGGTAAGCTTTGCACTGCTTTATCCTGCTAAGCTGAAAATTGAGGCCAAGGATGGACACAAGACTTTAACATGCCCACGACAAGCTATGGCCTTCATTAAATCAATGGTGTGAGTGGGTAATTTTGCCTGCACTTGATCAACAATACAGACTACACATCGTGCATTTTACTGATACAGCCTGAGAGGGTTTGTTGTTCTGTTTTGCCCACTGGCTCCTGCCTGACTCTTTTTTTTTCTTCATATGTTGACTTGCTGTTGAGCTCATTCGTTCACTTTGTGGGTTTGATGTTATTGTTTACTGGGGACTATTTTATTTATTTTTATTTTATTGAACACATTTATGTACAGTTTAATGTCACGGTTTGTTAAGGAAAAACATTATATATACCAGACTTGAGCAATCTGGTATCGCGGAAAATCTCATGAGCGTGTATGGACCGTTGGATTTCCGAGCGATGAACACCAGTTGGGACTGTTATTGCATGAGGTTCAAGCACATCTTTTTTTCTGTTCTGTGGGTTATTAAGGATTTTATGTTTACATCAATGTTGGATAGTGGTCTATAATTTATATAATTTAACCTTGGGTACACAATTTTTCTTTGCATGTCAATATGTCACACTTTAATAAAGATAAAATATTTCTCTCCAAGTGGAATGTTAATGGGCTGGGGCACCCTATAAAAAGAAGGAAGGTTGTATGTTAAGCATAAAAAATTTTATATTGTGTTCCTTCAAGAAATGCACCTTTCTTCATAGGAAGCTGAAAACTTGGCAGGGCATGGGGTGGGCGTGTGTTTTATAGTGCTGGTTCGAGTAAGAGCAGGGGAGTCATCACATTGATAAGTAAGCGTTTACAATTTAAATGTCTCAAACAGATCAAAGATAATTTAGGAAGAGTCATTATTGTTTTGGCTGAAACACGGGCAAAATCTTATTTTGGCTAATATTTATGCACCCAACACTGATGATCAGAACTTTTTTATAGATCTTGAGGGAAATCTACAATCGGCTGGGATCCTCCATGATATGGTTTTGGGTGGAGACTTCATTCTTTTCATGGATCCAGTTCTTGATCATAGTGATACAAAGGTGTGTAGACCCTTTAGAGCAACATTGACACTACAGAGGATGAGTAAAAATCTTGGTCTTACAGACATTTGGAGACTTCAGAATACATCTGGGAGGGACTACACCTTTTTTTCACCAGTTCATAAGATTTACTCTTGAATAGATTTTTATTATTTTTTCAAATATCTAAGTCATTTATTCCATCTGCCACATTTTAGTTTCAGATCATGCTTTGGTGTGTTTAGAGATGTTGCCACATATAGAGAAAATAAAATATATAAATGGTGCTTTAATACATCCCTTCTACTGGACCCAGCATTTCAACAAATGTTAAAGACAGAAGTCAGTGTTTATGTAGAATCCAATTGGTCCTCAGTGTCCTCTGTGGACGTGGCATGGGAGGCACTTAAAACAGTTCTTAGGGGGTGGATCATACAAAATGCCTCATTCTTTAAAAAGATCAAAGCACGGGAATTTATAGAACTGGAAAAGAGTATTAAAAGTGCAGAAACAGAGTTGAATCACTGAATGCCATCCAATGGTCTTAGAGAGTTGACAGCTAAAGTAAAGGTACAATACTATTTTGTCACAGAAGGTAGAGTTTTGGTTATTCAGGGCAAGGCAGACATACTTTGTTCTGGGGACAAATCAGGGAAACTTCTTGCCAGATACATAAAACAGAGAGAGTTTTTTTTCCACCATTCCCTCAGTGAAGTCTTCTGGAGGCAATATATTTACTTCTGCCACATATATTAATAAAGCCTTTAAAGAATTCTATTTTGATCTTTACAGTTCCACATCTATGTCTACTGATAAGGATATTAGCAACTTCGTAGAGCCATTAGAACTTCATAAATTGAACAATGATCACTGCACTCATCTAATCAGCTGCCCGGTCTTGCAGATTTGTGCTTTACAACATCAGGAAAATCAGACCTTTCCTGTCTGAATATGCGACACAGCTCCTGGTCCAAGCTCTGGTCATTTCCAGACTGGATTACTGCAATGCTCTGTTGGCTGGCCTTCCAGCTAACACAATTAAGCCACTGCAGATGGTCCAGAATGCAGCAGCGCATCTGGTCTTCAATCAGCCAAAAAGTCACCCCACTCATCATTCATTCCACTGGATACCTGTAGCTGCCCGCATCAAATTCAAGGCTTTGACTCTGGCTTTCAGGACAGCCAATAGAACCACACCCTCTTACTTCAATTCACTTCTTCAGGTGTATGCTCCACCTCGCTCTCTGCGGTCAAGGAACGAGCAGCGCCTGGTGGTCCTATCACAAAGAGGCTCAAAGTCTATTTCACGATCGTTCACTTTCTCTGCTCCTCTGTGGTGGAATGAACTTCCAACCTCCACACGATCTGCTGTTGCCTTCTCAACATTCAAGAACAAGAATCTGTTCTGTGAGCACTTAACCAACCCACGCTAATTGTACTTACCACTTCACTCAACATGCACTTAATGTACAAAAAAATAAATAAATTCCTTGTCTGCTCTTTCTTCTGTGCTAGCATCTTTACTACTCCAGTCACTGTGAGAACTTGGCAGTCCTATGCTGCAGATGTTGCCAAACTTTGTATGACAAATTGCTTGCTATGTGTTTTATTTGTAAGTCGCTTTGGATAAAAGTGTCTGCTAAATGACTAAATATAAATGTTAATGTAAAAAGACTTTCTTGATTCAGATATTACTTTGGAGATGCTTGTTGAGGTAATTAAATCCTTGCCGATAAGTAAGACACCGGGGCCAGGTGGTTTTGCCACAGAATTTTTTAGATCTTATGTCACAGAAATGGCTCCAATTATGTTAGAAGTTTACACAAAGTCATTAAAGAAAGGTGAACTACCGCCAACCATGATGCAAGCCCTGATCAGTCTCATTCTTAAAAAAGGTAAAGACCCAAATGAATGAAAAAGTTATCGTCCAATTTTTCTGATCCAGTTAGATGTAAAAATATTGTCAGAAATTCTGGCTAATCGATTAAGCAGAGTAATTTAATCTATTGTACATATCTATTGTACATATAGATCAAGTGGGTTTTATGCACAGTTGTAGTTCTTCTGTTAATATTAGATGTTTTATAAATATTATGAGGTCAGTAGAGAATGATCAGACCCCAATCACTGCCATCTCACTGGGAATGCGTTTGATAGGGTGTTATGGGACTATCTTTTTAAGATTTTGGAAATTTACAGGTTTGGGAACACTTTTATTGGGTGGAATAAGTTAGTTTATAAACAAACATTAGCGACAAACTAATGGATTAATTTCATATTTTTTTCTCTTGGTAGGGGAACCCGGCAAGGCTGTCCTCTCTCCCCTTTATTGTTTTGTCTTCCCTGGAACCATTAGCAGCCACAATAAGAGGATGATTTAACTGGTATTGTAGCAGGAGGTGTGGTGCATAAATGTATACTCTATGCAGATGATATATTATTACTTGTCTCCGACCCTAGTAGATCTATGCCTAGCCTCCATAAAATTATTAATTCTTTCTTCAAATTTTCAGGATACGGGGTGAATTGGTCTAAATCGGAAGCTCTTGCTCTGACAGCATATTGCCGTGCCATGGCTTTCCAACCTGGTGCCTTTCAGTGGCCCAAGCAAGGCATTAGGTATTTAGGCATTTTATTTCGAGCAAATCTAAGAGATTTAATTAGAGTTCATTTTGACCCATTAATGAAAAGTTTCTCATGTGATGTGGATAAGTGGGCTTCACTACATTTGTCTATGGCAGGGTAGGCCAATGTTAAAAATTAATTGTATCCCCAAATTCAATTTTCTACTACAGTCTCTCCCTCTAGAAGTTCCGATTTCTTATTTTAAACAATCTTAAAGAATATCTAATTATTTTATTTGGAATGGTAAACGACGTCAGTTGCATTTCAGTAAATTATATAGCCCAATCGACAAAGGAGGTTTAGGCCTCCCCAAAATTTGGTTTTATTACTATGCTTTTAATCTCAGACACCTGGCCCATTGGTCTCTTCCACTTGAGAGAGCCCCTCCCTAGTACAGTATTAAATAAGTGGTCCTTGCTCCAATCTCACCATTGCAAGTCTTTCTATCAAATTGCCTAGAGAAGTAAAAATGCATCCCATTATTTCACACTTATTCAGTATGGACAAATTTTTCCCATATGTTCAGTTTTGATATTTACCTAAATGTTTCCTCAAGCATATGGCTGAAATCCAAATTGTATATTAACAAGCCCCCCTTTTGCTGGAAAGAATGGATTGGGAGGGGTGTTGCTACACTTGGTGACCTTTATGAAAACAGAGCTTTGAGATCATTTCAAAATATAACACATCAGTTTGGGATTTCTAGGTCTCAATTTTTCAGGTATTTACAGTTGTGCCATCTACTTTGTACTATTTTTGGTCGGTAGTCGGCAGACACCCTCTGTATAGTGCTCACAGCCTTTGGAAAGGGGCATGAAGCATCAGTGTATTATTCTTTGTTGATTCAGAGTCTTGGTGACGGAGCCTTAACTGCTCTTAAGAGGTTATGGTAGGAGATTTGAACTTGGTACTGGAGGATGGGGAGTGGGAAAGAATAAAAAAAAAAAGGTAAAATGATGTCTAGGTATGCAAGGGTACGCCTTATTCAGTTTAAGATTTTGCATAGTTTCTACTGGACTCCCTCTAGATTTTTTTAGGCTTAGTTTAAAAGACACACCTACCTGCTGGTGATGTCAGTTGGAGGATGGAGACATAGCTCATGCTCTGTGGTTCTGTGCTAAGATTCAAGAATTCTGGGTAAGAGTCCAGAATTTTAGGCTCTAGATAATTTCGAGGCTCTATATACTCAAATTTCATACTGCCCCAGGCTATGTATATTGGGTGATGGGGCGGTAATTAAAGTTGGGTCCAAACTAGTGTAATGATCGGCAGACAGATAATTCTTAGAGAATGGAAGTCAAAAGGCGCTCCCTCATTTCAAGAATGGTTCACCGAATTGGGCAGGGTGGCGGCATTTGAAAAGATGTCATATAAACAGCTTGGCAGATTAGATGCATAGGTAAGAAATGGAACAGGTATTTGTCCTTTCTGGAAGGCTCTCGGTGAGAACCATGTGGAGAGACAAAATTGTGGTAGTAATTGTGGATTCTGTTCTTTTTGGAATTCTTTCTTTTCTTTTGGAATTTTCTTTTCTCAAATATATATATATATATATTGGTTTTGTTTGTTTGTTTAAATGTGCATTGTGTAATTTAGGCTTTGACCACATAGATGTTTGTTGAGGGGCAAATAAGGGGGTTTAAACTTGATTCTATATATACAGCACTGGAAAAAATTAAGAGACCACTGCAAAATGATCAGTTTCTCTGGATTTACTATTTATAGGAATGTGTTTGAGTAAAATGAACATTTTTGTTTTATTCTATAAAGTACTGACAATATTTCTCCCAAATTCCAAATAAAAATATTGTTATTTAGAGCATTTATTTGCAGAAAATGACAACTGGTCAAAATAACAAAAAAGATGCAATTTTTTCAGACCTCAAATATTGCAAAGAAAAAAAGTTGATATTCATTTTTAAACAACACAATACTAATGTTTTAACTTAGGAAGAGTTCAGAATTCAATATTTGGTGGAATAACTGTGATTTTCAATCACAGCTTTCATGCATCTTGGCATGCTCTCTACCAGTCTTTCACATTGCTGTTGGGTGACTTTATGCCACTCCTGGCGCAAAAATTCAAGCAGCTCGGCTTTGTTTGATGGCTTGTGAACATCCATCTTCCTCTTGATCACATTCCAGAGGTTTTCAATGGGGTTCAGGTCTGGAGATTGGGCTGGCCATGACAGGGTCTTGAGCCAGTGGTCCTCCATACACACCTTGATTGACCTGTCTGTGTGGCATGGAGCATTGTCCTGCTGGAAAACCCAATCAGAGTTGGGGAACATTGTCAGAGCAGAAGGAAGCAAGTTTTCTTCCAGGATAACCTTGTACGTGGCTTGATTCATGTGTCCTTCACAAAGACGAATCTGCCCGATTCCAACCTTGCTGAAGCACCCCCAGATCATCGCCGATCCTCCACCAAATTTCACAGTGGGTTCAAGACACTGTGGCTTGAAGGCCTCTCCAGGTCTCCGTCTAACCATTAGACGACCAGGTGGAGGATTGGTGATGATCTGGGGTTGCTTCAGCAAGGCTGGAATCGGGCAGATTTGTGTTTGTGAAAGACGCATGAATCATCACAGCCCTGAGTCATGGCCACCCACACCGACACAAGAGGGAAAATTAGCAGAGATGTGTTAGCTGAGGAAACACAAAAAACACAGTAATAGCTTTAGAAGTATTATGGTGGTCATTGAAAATCTCAAGGGATGTGCGTAGAGTAAGAATAAAGCATCCACATCATTAGTTCATATATGTCGTCCATTATAAGCTTTGAGCGGGGGGTGAGGAGGTATGCAGCACATGGCGCCCCTATGCGTTACATACCTTGCATATATGGTTTTTGCGCCTCTGCCTCAACATCAGTAGCAGCAAATGAAGAATTTTGCAGAACAACATACATTCTATTCTATGTATTTTAATGTTAGTACATAGTAGATAAAGACACCTAATATAAAGTGGGACCAAAAATGTTCATCATTTACTCACCCTCATGTCGTTCCAAATCCGTTTGACTTACTTTCTTCTTTGGAAAACAAAAGATGTTAGAATGACTCTGTCACCATTCACTGTGCTTGTATGGAGAAAAAAAAAGATTGTTGACTGGAAAGAAGTCATTCAGGTTTGGAACAACATGGGGGTGAGTAAATGATTGCAGAATGTTTAATTTTTGGGTGAACTATCCCTTTACTCTTGCTCGAGGTTTGACCTGGAAACATTTTGAATTTGCTTAGTTAAACCTATTAAACAAAACTATTACAAGTAAAATATTAGGGCTGTGAAACAGTTAAAAAAAATTAATCACAATTGGTCTAAGAAGTTTTAAAAGTGACTATCAGCTCTGTTTTAAGGAAATCCAGTATAACATGTGTTCAAATGAACAGAATTCTAACAGCGTGTATCTCTTTTCTTTCGTTTTTCATTTTTCACGTTAATGAAGCTCAATGGATCAGTCGCTCAGAGTCAGGATGGGTGTCTCAATCACTCCGGCTCCTTTAATGTGACTCCAGCGATTCCATTTCCTCATCAACTCCTCAAATCACATCCAGTGCTGCCCATAAAACTGCCTGTGCTGTTTGTAGACGTCAATCCTAATTAACTTTGTCCTGACCCCAGCGTGCAAGGCGTGCGGTAACAAGCTCTCACGAGGAGCGCCCGATGCCAGCCAGTGGATCCACTCGTTTGTTAGCTGCGATCGTCACTTATCCTGAAACTCTGATACTTCCATTTGAAATTATGACTCGGAGTCATTTGAGAAGATTTCACAGAGTTCCTCTTATGCTCTTGGGCTGGTCTGGCGCCAGATGGTCCGTTGGGTCAGATGAACCCCTGTGATTATCTCCGGGCCGGATTGGGTCACTCGCGGGAATAAAGTGCCATCACTGTACATTAGATTGTGAAGGTCTCAGAAGAACAGCTCTTGGGTTGATGGATCAACAATGGCTTCTTCAGTAGGCTTTCATTGGAGATTAAAAAACAGAATTAGAGACTGTTTCAATTAAAGTTAGACTGATATATCTATTTTATCGATTAATCGTTGCAGATAGTTGCTTTTTGGAATTATCAGTTATTGTCAAAAATGTATGCCAACAGTTTGCTTTTGTGTGTGTGTGTGTGTGTGTGTGTGTGTGTGTCTGTGTGTCTGTGTGTGTGTCTGTGTCTCTGTGGCCAGAGCTGGATGATTCTACATTTAAATTATTTTATTTTTTTCTACTGTATAACAGCAGCCACTAGAGATGAAATTAAAACAATCATGTGGGGATTTAATGTATCTAAATCGTACATCATTGACAATATCCATCCATATTTTTTATCCTCACTTCAATCTGTGTTGGGTAAGTTACTCCACAAAAGTAATTAAGTACTAATTACATCTTTTACATTGTAATTAGCTTAGTGTACTAATTACTCTGTCTGAAAAGTAATTAAATTACTCATTACTAATTACTTTTCTAAAACCTACAGTATATCAACTTCGACCAGATGGACAATAAAAGGATGTAAATCAAATTATTATTTTAATTCTTTCAGATAAATCCAATAACGTCAATACAATTATTCTTGAACTGTTCTTAAACTGTTCCTAAATGGCTAATAAAATCTGTAACTCTGTAACTTTATCATTTCTTCTCCAAGTAAGTACATTAGTTGCAAATGGCTACATTTCATGTTTGCACCATAAGCAACATTTGTAACAGTAAACCGTTACAGCGGCCCCTCAGCAAACCAGAGCAGAAGGGGAAAAATATTGGCTTACAGTTTATCACGCGCTGAAACTTTATTTGGACTGATACTTTACAATCTGGAATCATGCGTAACGGTGCAACAGTCACATGAAGCCCTCTTTGACACCTGAACTTCTTCAGAACATCGAATCTTAGTGACGCCTGCTAGATGTAGCACAACAAATGAAACAGTATGCAGGTGTCTCGAAGTGGATTTTTAATTATTGAAGCTCTTTTTAACTTGACACGGTGTATAAAATCCGTCGGTCCTGCACAAACCTCGAAAGGAACCGCAAGACACGCTGCAGCAGTCAAAGACGTCCATCTAGCGCATCATTACATCAGAAAACAATTGAAACACAGTGCAGACGTGCACAAAAACACGCTCGGTGTGAACAGCCCCTGCAATCTCTCAAAAGTGTATATGTTGCCGTGTCAAGTGCTTCAGTAGGTACTTGCGCTTCAGATCTGCATTTGTCTTATCTGCATGTGTCATAAACTCGTAGTAATGGGAATATAATATGTTTCAAGGAAAAACTAATTGATTACAGTAAAGCGTTACAAAGTAACGTGGGGAATTCAATGCATATTTCAATGCATATTTCAATGCATTTAAAAAAATAATAATGTGTTCAAAATTGAAGCGATAATGTGCAAAGAAAATGCGACACTGTGAAAACAGGCCTCGTCAGCAAAACACTGTCTTCAACTTCAGATATTGTGAATAAAACCATACTCCTAATTAAACCTCATCTGGTGAAATATCTATTTAAATACTAAACTCTTCATCTGATGAATATATAGGCTATAAAAAGCTTTATTTGGTAAATACTTAATGATAGAGCATTGTAACAAAGCCAAGTCGCTGAGTCCCTTGTGTGTTTTGGGCTTGTTAATAGTTAAAAGTCCAGCGTTATGCACAAAATTATATTTTTCTGGTTATTATTGGGATTTCGGTTTAACAGTAAACAGCATCTGTGATTTAATTTATTTTGGACTCTTAGTAGCCTCCATGTCTGTGCCTGTCATAGTAAGTAAAGACTTTTTAACATTCTCTAAATCGATTTTAAAACACTTTCGGCCGATTCATTCGATATCGGTCTTTTCCACCACCTTAGTTATCGATATCGGCAATGTCTTCTATTGGTCGACCTCTCACTGTAGACCCCAGTGCTCAAAATAATTAAATGTATTGAGTAGGGAAAAATTACATCATTCAAATTAGTTCAAATAAATTCATCTTGATGAGTATTTAGAGCTTTCTCTTTCTTTTGAGTTCACTAAACTGACACCTTTTAAGTAACCTGAACTGTGTTATTGTTTTGAGTTTAATGAACTTAATTTTTATTTGTTTGGTAAACTCAAATTGGGCAGGGGATTTCCCGTTCCCAGCATGCTTTGCATGGGACTCGATAGGGAAAGTAAATGTTAAAATATAGTGTTATTTTATGTGTTTTTGCAACATGAATGCAAAGAGGGAAACTTGTTAGTGTTTAATGTTTTGCTATGTTGCCATTTAGAAGAGTTTCAGTTATGTTGGAGTTTTGGGGGTCACCATTATGGTGAAGAGTGGAGCTTGAGCTTATCTTGAGCACTGATGCGAAGTGTGTATCTTACTGCTTCATCCATTATTAAGCAAGTCACTATTCAGACTTAACTTGGGTCAATAAAGTGCCGGAAATAACTGATTTGTGTTGAAAATTTTTTTTTTTTGTATGAGTTAGCTTACTCAAATTTTCAAGTTAAGAGCAATTAGCATGCATAAGTAGTACAAAATCAAAACCTGACAGTTCCACTGTGGCATGGGAGGCGTGGTCATGCGTCAGTCTGCGGGAGAAGATAAGCACTATCGGCTGTTTGTGCTTGTAGGTCATTCTCCCCTCTCTCTCTGGCGAACCTTTTCAGGCCTTTCTCCGCCATCAATATAATGAGAGACAGGTGTTAGGAGTAATTACAACCCAGGTGACGAGCATTACCGTTCTCCCTCTCCCGCAGACTGACACATGACCACGCCCCCCCATGCCACATCCACTTACAAATTGTATGTAACTGATTACCTCAATTTTTTTGTTCTGTTAACTGATTGGGGTTTACAGTGTAGTTTTAATAGGTTTTTTTCCTTGATTTTTTTTTTTTTTTTTTTTTTTGTGTGTGTGTGTGTCTTAGTATTCAGTATTGTAATATGAAGTGGAATATGAGAGTATTGTGGTTGAAGGACTGTGCAGTTTACTGAATAAAAAAACACATTTAAACCAAGCAGATGAAATCAGTCAGTTCAGTGATCAAAAGTGGTAGTGAAAAATATTTGAAGTAGTGCTGTCGAACAATTTTAATTGAATTAATTGCTTAGGCTGTGTATTGAGACAATGTTCGATTCAATTCCGATTGATTTAGATATATTTCAGTTATAATGTCCATTTTGCTCACATATGAAAGAAATTCCCTCTCAGTTAATGCTGATAATGTTACATGGGACCTTCTAAGTTAGTACATTACAAAAATTTTAATTTGACAATTTTTTTAATTAATTTTGATCATTTTGGTTACAATTTAACTGAGTCTTGAAATTGCATATATATATATATATATATATATATATATATATAAAAAAAAAATATATATATATATATATATATATATATATATATATATATATATATATATATATATACACATGCATAATTTATACTATATAAATGTATTTAAATTTATATGTAGAAAAAGTGCTAAAACGGTACTGTCACTTTAAGAACAGCATCAGTTCAGTGAGCGTCTCACAGAAGTGTTTTGGTTGAGCGAATGTTAACGCGAGTGGAGTCGAACGGCTCTTTACCGCAATCATGCTGTGTGTGATTAGAATGAAATGTTTCTATTTTTGTTGTTTTTGATCAGCTGACTGTAAAGAACCAAAAGGATATTAAAAGAGACATTATTCAGTGACAAATGGGTTGTGTGGATCTCGTCGTTGGACACACATTACATGGAACGAGTCAAACTTTTGGGATCTAGTGGTGTTTATGATCTGCCCCTGTAGATTCTGTGGTTAAAAGAATTGCATATTACAGAGTTTACGCACAATTCAGGGTTGGGGGTGTTGATTAATTGCATTAATTTTTATGTCATTGTAATTAATCGCACTAAATTAACATGTCAGATTGACAGTCCTATTTAGAAGGCATGCAGTGATCAAGACAAGAACAATGAGGATTCAGGCCTCACCTGCATTAGATCTGCACTGATTGTGCATGAAAATAAACTTTCTCCATCACAAGTAACAAACATTGTTTTTCTGAGCAGTCTGATGTTTACTGGACTGAAATTCACTTGCACACTTGAGAATAGATGTTCAAGGGGATTTGTGCATTACAGTATGTGTATGTTAAATGTTAACAGGGTCATACACACAGATCACAATGTGTTTTTGCAAACGTGTAAATCTCTTAAACTCGCTTCTGATCTCTCGTGCAATTCTTCAGCGTGTACATGGACTCGAGCGCCTGAACAATAACGCAGCGACGGTAACACGCCTTTGAAGTCGTTGCATTAGAAGTTTCAGCACGGAGGCTTTTTCCATGTGAAAACCCTTTCGTTTTTAATCAGAGTGGATTCAATTAAATTATTCATATTCTTCCCAAACGCTTTTGTGGTGCAGATATGGGATCACTGGAGAAGAAAGGAGCTGCCAGCGAGTCACGTTTAATTATTAGGTTTCAGGGAAACTGTCGGCAGGAACGTGTGATGTAATTAAGCTCAGGTGATGAATGCTTATATTAAAAGCATTAGTTAATATGACTGACACTGGATATATGCTGGATATCTGTTAGCATTGGCATTCATCTCAATTGGCGCAGGACCTCCAGTTATATGGGATTTGAATTCTGCTCTTTTTGCTCATGTACACTCAGTTCTGCCACTGGCAAAACATTTACTATAATATAATGATTTTATTGTATTTTTTTGCAAGCAACAAATAAATCAGCAAAAACAAAAAAAAGTCTGCATATGGGCCATTGACTAAAAAGGTTGTCCAATGTGTTAATAATGATTAAAAACAAAACAAAATTGAAGTTTAAAACATGAGTCGAGTTTGTGGACATGTTGGTTTCATACATTTTTGGTAAACATTTTTATTGTATTTTTTACAATAAATAAATAAATAAATAAATACAAATGGAAAATATTGACTTTAAAAATGTCAAGTGCTGTAACCATCAAGTAAAATTAATAATAAAAAAAAGCTTTCCTTGCTTGAATTTATGTGTGCACAACTTAATTATTAATTTCCAAACATATTTTTTAATGTCCTTTTTTTTTTTTTTTACAAATTAACAAAATTATTTTTGAAGTCACAAGGTGCAAGAACAAAATATGCCTTTTCATAAGTGTCAGAATATCTGATGTTTTTTTAAACTTCACACAGTCATGAGGTGAAGACAGATAACACATGATGACTTGACCTTGGTTTGTTGGACAAAAGTGTTTTAAATATGTATGAATAATAATTTAAAACATCGTTTCACTGCTTGTTTTTGTTTTTTTAAATAATAAAAAATAATTATTCCAAACTACTTATGCCAATGTTTTTTTTGTTTTTTAAGAAGTTCAGTTTTTTATGAGAATTTTATTTATTTACTTATTTATTTTTCCTGTCTCCAAACAGTCAAACCACTTAGACATTTCTGGTTTTAAGCCCCAGAAAAAAATATATATATCTAGATGACTCAGACATTTAAACAACAAAACATGTAGAAGGGTGTAACGGGTTAAAATGGGAAAGGAGGCAGTGGGAACAGGCTGAACAGTCAAAGTAATATTTAATTAAAAAAACACACAAACACACACACGGCAGCTGCATGTGGCTCTCTCTCTCCAGAACTGCCGTATCCGGCTCGGCTTTATCCCTCTCCTTGGCTGATTAGCCCGATTGGGGGCCGGCTGTGCACACTCACAGCCCGGCCCCACCCTTCTCCTCATCACACTCCTCCCTCCATTGCCTCAGGCCGGGAAACCCCAGCATGACGGACCCCCCCCCCCCCCCCTCCTTTCCGAGGGGGCGTTGTCCTTCCGGCCACGCCTGCCGGCAGGCTTTCCCCACTTTTCGAGACCTGGGAGGGAAACAAGGAGAGGGAAAGAGCGAGGCGGAGCGACAGTGAAGAGACAAAAAATTGCTCGCAGTTCCCAGACATGCCATCACCTGGTCCTCGACCACTCCTCCACCCTCTGGTGGATGACAGCCGCTCTTCCCTGGGCGGACCGGAGAGAGTCCTCTGACCCCTGGCGGATGGAACGCCCCTCCACGTTCTGGCGGCCAGTAGCGAGCCCCACCTCCCCTCGCCGACGGCAGCCGTTCCTCCGCGTCCAGGCGGCCAGCAGCGACTCCTCCGTCCCCCGGCGGACGGCCGCAGCTGCTCCTTTGGGCGGACAGCAGTGGCGAGGACTCCTTGACAGCACATCCCTCCTCCTTCCCGGGATCTGGCACCAATGTAACACGGTTCAAATGGGCAAGGAGAACTGGACGAAGCATCAAAGTAATATTTTAATGAAAACGTAAAAAACACAAACATAAACACACACACACACACACGGCAGCTGCGTGTGGCTCTCTCTCTCCCAAACTGCTGCATCGGGCTCGGCTTTATCTTTCTCCTTGGCTGATTAGCCCGATTGGGGGCCGGCCGTGCTCACTCATGGCCCTGCCCTTCTCCTCGTCACAAAGGGTATTAAAGTAATTGTTGTGTGTGAATTGCAGTTTTAATGCATTTTCAAAAAAACGTCATGTCATTGTACCATTCATGGCTACTTTTGCATGTTTTTTGCACACATACATTATTAACGCAGTTACGGCATATACCAGCAGCCTAAACTGACCGGCCAAACCATGACATCCTGATAAATCTCACTGAAGTGACCTTTATGAACTTTAACCCTTTCTGCCTCTCTGCTTTGTGTTTGACAGATGTGTGGAGATCATCGCTAAGGAGGGCCGGAGTTTGAAGGAGTTGTATCTGGTGTCCTGCAAAATCACAGACCACGGTAAGAGAATTAGTGTGAACTGTCATCTTTTACAGTCAGTTTTTTTTCTTTCAGGTCAACCTGTATCATGACAGAGCAGCAATTGGTTGGCATGTCTATCAGCTAGCTACCTGAATCATAACTCTAACTTGAATTGGTAATAGTAACTTGAAGGTATATTCAAGTATGTTTCTCTGAAGGCGTGAAATCATGTCCATCAGAAAATACAGTAATGATGGCAACCAAACCCTCCGATCACACACAACAAAGGGTGAAACATCTGCACGTGTTTATGCACTGAAATACGGGGCGGTTTGCGTAATTACTTCCTGCCGAGACTGAAGGACAACGTGAAACGCTTGCCGCTGTAGCTGACTGATTACACTAGAAAACAATAACTGCATGGAGCTGCCAAGCATCCACAGATCATAACTGGGATGTTAGTAACCGCATGACATAGTGTGCAAAGTGTCTCCGATGAGACGTGTATGTAAATGTTACGTGTACGGCAAGAGGTTGTGCACTTGTCCTTTCTGAGTAACGAAAACACATTTGGGTTTTATTAGCGCAACACAGTTTAACACTCTCATCACATGTAACCGAGAGTGTGCGAATGACAGCAAACACAGAGCAACACAACGACTGGCTTCAGTCATTTTTAGTGGAAAAAGATTTTGCTCTAAAATTACACCCTTAAAGTACAAGACCTCCTGGGTGAATTATTGCGTGTTTGTGTTGACAATGTGCACAGGAATTGACCACAACTCTGCCACATACTGTAAGTTTCCCATAGATGCCACCACGGTGAAAACGACCAGCAGTCACAAGCATCAGATGTCATTACACAGAGATGTGTCACTTATGGTCTACAGGGAGAGCAGTTAGTTGTAATAACATAAATGAATCTGCCTGAGGGATGCTCTTGAAAAACAGCCCCTGTAGAGCACAGGACCGTGTTAAATGCCAACAGAAGACTGAATATCATTGTATTTTTACCTATAGGTGTAAGTCATTTTTGAAGTAATTTTTCAGTCTATAATGAAAGCAAAAAAAAAACATGTGCAGTGCCAAAATCACAGCCAATCAGAACAGATTTGATGTTTAACCCTTTAATGAATACAGTGCATCCAGAAAGTATTCACAGCGCTTCACTTTTTCCACATTTTGTTATGTTACAGCCTTATTCCAAAATGGATTAAATTCATTATTTTCCTCAAAATTCTACAAACATTACCCCATAATGACAACATGAAAGAAGTTTGTTTGAAATCTTTGCAAATTTATTAAAAATAAAAAACGAAAAAAAAATCACATGTACATAAGTATTCACAGCCTTTGCCATGACACTCAAAATTGAGCTCAGGTGCATCCTGTTTCCACTGATCATCCTTGAGATGTTTCTACAACTTGATTGGAGTCCACCTGTGGTAAATTCAGTTGATTGGACATGATTTGGAAAGGCACACACCTGTCTATATAAGGTCCCACAGTTAACAGTGCATGTCAGAGCACAAACCAAGCCATGAAGTCCAAGGAATTGTCTGTAGACCTCCGAGACAGGATTATATCGAGGTACAGAAAAATGTCTGCACCATTGAAGGTCCCAATGAGCACAGTGGCCTCCATCATCCGTAAATGGAAGAAGTTTGGAACCACCAGGACTCTTCCTAGAGCTGGCCGCCTGGCCAAACTGAGCGATCGGGGGAGAAGGGCCTTAGTCAGGGAGGTGACCAAGAACCCGATGGTCACTCTGACAGAGCTCCAGCATTTCTCTGTGGAGAGAGGAGAACCTTCCAGAAGAACAACCATCTCTGCAGCACTCCACCAATCAGGCCTGTATGGTAGAGTGGCCAGACGGAAGCCACTCCTCAGTAAAAGGCACATGACAGCCCGCCTGGAGTTTGCCAGAAGGCACCTGAAGGACTCTCAGACCATGAGAAACAAAGATTGAACTCTTTGGCCTGAATGGCAAGCGTCATGTCTGGAGGAAACCAGGCACCGCTCATCACCTGGCCAATACCATCCCTACTGTGAAGCATGGTGGTGGCAGCATCATGCTGTGGGGATGTTTTTCAGCGGCAGGAACTGGGAGACTAGTCAGGATCGAGGGAAAGATGAATGCAGCAATGTACAGAGACATCCTTGATGAAAACCTGCTCCAGAGCACTCTGGACCTCAGACTGGGGTGAAGGTTCATCTTCCAACAGGACAACAACCCTAAGCACACAGCCAAGATAACAAAGGAGTGGCTACGGGACAACTCTGTGAATGTCCTTGAGTGGCCCAGCCAGAGCCCAGACTTGAACCCGATTGAACATCTCTGGAGAGATCTGAAAATGGCTGTGCACCGACACTCCCCATCCAACCTGATGGAGCTTGTGAGGTCCTGCAAAGAAGAATGGGAGAAACTGCCCAAAAATAGGTGTGCCAAGCTTGTAGCATCATACTCAAAAAGACTTGAGGCTGTAATTGGTGCCAAAGGTGCTTCAACAAAGTATTGAGCAAAGGCTGTGAATACTTATGCACATGTGATTTTTTTCGTTTTTTATTTTTAATAAATTTGCAAAGATTTCAAACAAACTTCTTTCACGTTGTCATTATGGGGTATTGTTTGTAGAATTGAGGAAAATAATGAATTTAATCCATTTTGGAATAAGGCTGTAACATAACAAAATGTGGAAAAAGTGAAGCGCTGTGAATACTTTCCGGATGCACTGTACCTCAGGTCTTTAGTGACCCGGGACTTCATTTGTTGGAGTTATGACACACCTCTTTAGTATTGCCCAACCTTTCTCTTCTGAATAGTGTCACACAAAAAAAGCAAAACTGCATTATTATTTTTTTTCTTCATATAACTGCTTAATTACCAAAAGTGTATATGTTCATTAAAGACTCGAGATATGTAATAGTGTGGCTTTTTTTTTTTGTTGCACATCCATAAATCATATTTTTATTATTATTTTATATCTATAAAAGTTTACTATCACAGGATATATATTTCTTTGTTTATTACAAGATAAATTAGTACTATATTCATAAAAATGACTACTATATCATGTTGATTTTCTGTGTGACTGGTGAATTATCAGTTTCTCATTTGCGTGTACATTTCGTACTCAAGGTGGCGCTGATGATTGACTTGATTGACATTTGACATTGATATTTGACGAAGAAGCAACGTGGAAGTAAACTATAGCAGGTTTAACACATGAACAGTTTGGCTGTTGTCATTAGTGTGTACTGCTGAATTTATGTAAGTTGTGCGTCTATTTAGACTTGAAAAGTGCCCCAGAAAACACAAATGTGTATCTTATGTGTATCTTATGTGTTATGTGTAGTTCAATATGTGTTTAACGGACAGTTGATTTTCATGAAATTTCTGTATGGAAGTCATGAATCCTATTCTGTATTTGTTGCATCATCTCTTTGATATCTTCGATATATAGCCCAACCGATTAATCTGTGAATATTAGGCCATATTGAGATTATTGGCAATGACCGATAACCGTGACTGATTGGCGGATGAACAAAAGTGTCACTTCACCCTTGCGTGAGTTCCAAAGTTTACCAACAGTCTAGCGAATGGATAATCCCAATTTTCTGTTTTCAAATATAATAATTATGTAAAATAAATGTTTCTTTTCATCGACTTTTTTTTTTTGTTTTTTTTTTGTTGCTTTTATTAAATTATATAAATCATCTCACATCCCAGCCAAAACAACGTTCCCCTAACGTTAGCGTACGGTTCCCTTTTGGTTATTTTTCTGAGAACCAATTCCTAACATTCTAGGAACGTTCTTTTCAGGTTCTGTTTTTTTTTTATAAGCATAAATGAAAGTTTCCAGAACTAGAAGTCGACCAATAATGGGTTTTGCCGATAGGATAACTAAGATGGTGGAAAAGGCAGATAACCAATTAATCGGATTTATACATTTAACAAATAAATATTTATTTGTCAAAAAAAAAAAAAAAAAAAAAAAAAAAAATCATTCTTTTCTTTACTATGACAAGCACAAAGACTTCAAGGGTCCAACATTAATAAAATCCAAGATGTGGTTTATTTTCCAACCAAAATCTCCAACATAATCAGAAAAAATTAACATTTGATTTTTAACTATAAACAAACCCAAAACATACCGGGGACTCTTATTTTGAAATGACAGAGACTTTGCTCTGTTACAATGCTCTACATTTAAGTATTAACCAGATTAATCTTTTAATAGCCATATATACTGTATTCACCAGATGAAGGGTTTGTTTATATATGTATTTAGTTCACCAGATGAGGTTTAATGAGTGATAAGGTTTATTATTATTCACAAGATATGAAGAGAAAATGATGAATAATTTTGGTGCACGAATCTCCTCGATGTATAGTTTTTATTTCACCTCTAGACGTCGCTGTCATAGTGTAGAAACCGTTCTAACGGCCACATGGAACACGATAACCAATAGTTCCAAAAAGCAACTATCGGCACCAATTAATCGGTAAAACCGATATACCAGTCTGCCTCTATACAGAACGTTCTCTAATGGTTATTTTTAGGTTTATTTTTATAACCATAAACTAACCTTCCTAGAACATTACAGGCAGATTTTTTTATGTGACAACCTAATACAAACTTATACAGAACGTTCCCTAATAATTATTTTTAGGCTTTATTTATTGTTTAAACAATTGTAGATTTATTATTTACGTACAGCAGGGTTACAGAAGAGGTTACAAGAACGTTAGGGGAACGTTCTCCAAACCAGCAGGGAACATTCTCTTTCCATAAAAAACCCCGAAAAACAACCTTTCCAGGTAAAACAAGAGAGAACATTAAAACGTCCATCCTAAAGCGTTCTGAGAACCAAAAATTGTTATCCGGGATTATATCGGCCGTCAGTCACACCGCTCTCTAGATAGCCATCAGCATTAAAAAATAAATATAAAAAAGCCACTAGTTAGTAGAGAAAGACTGAGTGTCCAGCGGTCATCTTGGAGAGTTACTCTGTTCACCAAAAGAGGAAAAATAAGCGTTCTGTGGGTTTTGGGGCTCAAACATGTGAACTCTAGAGTCTCTCCCTTGAGTAAAGCTCTGATCCTTGGCTAATGTATTTCAGGCCACTTTAGGTAATAACATATAAGTACCTTTCTAATGTGCCGAATCACTTCCAACTCCTCGCAGCATTTGTTTCATCTCAGATGAACTCGTAGTGACTGTAATCACCTGCGTGGTGCGCTGACCTCTCCATCTGAGTCCACGGCCGACCGTGATGAATGAGCACATCATCACAACAATACACTAATGATGCCCAGGAATGTGCTTTAGATAACTGCGCGCTGGCCCTTTTGGACTGTTTAACCAAGATGAATCGCGGTCACCTGATCCGGGGCTTTTAGAAGGAACCCCGGGCCTCTCCGGACTAATGCGGGTCCGGTTAAGGGTGATGTCAAACAAGATTGCTCCTTTGAGGGAGAGTAAATACGCCTGTTCTCCCGCGTCCTGCCTCCTAATAGAATGATTGGTGGATTTCCTGGACGAACGTAGATTTCGTATCCGCCGGTTTGAACTGCTCTTTTCCAGCTCCAACATTGATTATTTTTTTACTAATGGCTTTTAGGAGTGCGCTCAGGACGTCCGCTGTGTTCCTCTTGTCCATTTCTTTTTTTCATCTTGATGTTTGCTTTTAATAAGAAGTTTTAGAGAGCCAGAGCGAAGCAATAATGCTCCTTTAAATTCCGCCGTGATGTAGTAGAGAGTGGCGCGCAGATGCGCAGGAAATGGATGGACTCCATGGTGTCCACTCGACAGAGAATGTTTTGAAGTACTCAACACACACTCACACACACACACACACACACACACACTAACATACCAAAAACATTCTCAGCTAATGCTTTTAACTATATAAGGAACCTTCTAACTTGCATTATGAAAATATTAATGTTGAATATTTTATTTTAGCATTTTTTCCATTATTTTGATTATGTACAAATCCCATGTATTCCATCAATAAATATTTGGCTTGAAATTATATTTCATATATATTATTACAAATTAGTTTACATGCATAGTTTGAACTGTTTACAAGTATTTGCATTTGTATATAGAACAAGTGCTAAATCGGTACTGTCTCTTTAAGAACAGAATCAGTTTAGCGAGCTTCTCTCAGAAGTGTTTCGGTTGAGTGAATATTAACAAGAGTTGCATGCTCTTTACCGCAGTCGTGCTGTGTGTGATTAGAATTAAATATTTCTATTTTTGTTGTTTTTGATCAACAACTGACTGTAAAGAACAGAAAGGATATTAAAAGAGACATTATTCAGTGACAAATGGGTTGTGTTGGATCTCGTCTTTAGACACAACCAAACTTTTACTCTCAAAACGCTGCTGAGCTTCTTCACCACTATACTACTTAATCACTGCTGAGAGAAATCTGAATGTTCACCAGCCAGTGGCCAATCACAGGCATTATTAGTTGAGACGATTGAAAGATTGATTTTAGGATTTTAAAGGGGTAGTTCACCCAAAAATGAAAATTCTCTCATCATTTTCTCACCCTCATTCCATCCTAGATGTGTAGGACTTTCTTTCTTTTGCAGAACACAAATTAAGATTTTTAGAAGAATATTTCAGCCCTGTAGGTCCATACAATGCAAGAAAAGGGTGACAAGAAATTTGACGCTATAAAAAGCACATAAATGCAGCCTAAATGTAATCCATACGACTTCAGTGGTTTACTCCATGTCTTCAGAAGTGATATGATAGGTGTGGGTAAGAAACTCCCTGCCCAGTAGGTGATGATATGCACTAAGAATAAAAAGAAGAAACACAAAAGAAGAATATTGTGAAAGTAAAAGTGAAAGTGGAGATTTATAGTAAAAAAAGAACTTAAATATTGATCTGTTTCTCACTCACACCTATCATATCACTTCAGAAGACATGGATTAAACCACTGGAGTCCAGATTACTTTTATGCTGCCTTTATATGCTTTTTGAAGCTTCAATGTTTGGACCCTGTATGGACCTTCAGAGCTGAAATATTCTTCTAAAAATATTAATTTGTGTTCAGCAGAAGAAAGAAAGTCGAACACATGTGGAATGGCATGAGGGTGAGTAAATGATGAGAGAATTTTCATTTTTGGGTGAACTGTCCCTTTAAGAATCAATATCAGGATTCGGGGATTGTTCAAATGAAGATTGCGATTAATCAGAAAAACAATATATTTACCCAGCCCTAGTTTACATGAGATTTAAAATAATCAGGTTATTCTCTGCTTTTCACATCAAAGTGTAAACACTCATGTGCATAACACTTGCTCACGTTGTATAAACCCGTAAGAACGGCGGTAAAGGTGTTTACATGCACAGCGAAATTGAGATAGTGGGCAAAAAATGTCAATCAGATTATGACTGAACCGTTTATGACCGTACCCTTGTCATTTTATTCAGCATAATCATTCAATAAATCTTACACAGATAATGCTTATTAAGCTGACAATGTATCATATAAACACTTTAAACAGTTTTCCTTTATCGAGGTAAGGTTATAAATGGTTTAAGCAGTGTTTGCCACCATCCTTACCAGTTTTTCCAGTGTGTGCAAATGTGTGTTTACGTTTTGACATCAAACGCAGAGGACAACCAGATGATTTCAAATCTTATGTAAACAGTGATTTCTTGTTATCTGTGTAAATGTAAAAGTGCTCAGTGTCACCTTGAGAAACACCTTGAGGTGCATCATGTTTAAAGAATAGAGTGGATTGATGATTGCCATCATCCACTTTTTGATCGCAGGGGAAAAAATGAAGCACATGATGTTGCTTGAAAGAAGCAAAAGTGTGCAGGAGTTTGAGGATGATAACAGGAGATTTGAGAGGAAAGTTTTGCTGATTGACATGAAAGAACGCTGTTTGTACAAATGTAGTGACATTTTCTAAATAATGGAGTGGGTGTTTTTAGTATGACACATTTATTAATGGCCACAAATGCACTCAAGTCAAGTCATTTTTATTTGTATAGCACCTTTCACAACACACATCGTTTCAAAGCAGCTTTACAGAAAATGAAAAGTAAAGTCTTAGAGACATCATTGTGCAGTTTGATTAAATATGATTGTAAATTGAGTATAAAAATAAGTATGTGACGAGGAGGAGGCTGGGCGGGGCCATGAGTGTGCAGGGATAAAGCCGAGCCGGATGCGGCAGTTTGAGAAAGAGAGAGTCACACGCAGCTGCTGTATCCGGCTTGGCTTTACCCCTCTCCTCGGCTGATTAGCCCGATTGGGGACCGGCCGTGCACACTCACGGCCCCGCCCCGCCCTCCTCCTTGACACAAAGTAATTAAATAATAATTGTATTTATAACCCCAGTGAGCAAGCTGAAGGCGACTGTGGCAAGGAACACAAAACTCCATAAGATGTTGATTAATGGAGAAAAATAACCTTGAGAGAAACCAGGCTCACTGTGGGGGCCAGTTCCCCTCTGACTAACATCATGAATATAATGACAATATTACTTATTTATGTGCAGTGCAAGTCATGGGTTAAAATGAGTAAACTAAGTAAGTGTTGAAGTTCATCCTGGATTAACTGCAGAAGTTCACATTGATGCATTGTCCTTGTTAGTTGGCTGATGAAGGCTTTAATTGATAGTCTATGTATTCCATTATAAGAGTGTAAGTCCATCAATAGACCGAGGTGATGCAGGCCGAGATCAATGAGGTACATCATAGTTCAACCGGCCGGTAATTTCGGTGGGGTCTATCCTAAGTCCAAGGTTCAGGCAGTGGCATATATCTTATGTCTTACGGTTGGAGTTGGCATCAGTTCATCCTCTGAAGTCCATCGTAATAGACTGAAGTGATGTCTGGCTGGCACCGGCTGCGTTGAGTCGTTATCACTCAGAGACACATAGCAGTGGAGTCCGACACCAAGCAGGAACGGAGCTGGATCTGGCCGGCTCGGTAACCTTGGGTTTTCCTTCAAATCTTCTTCCAATCATGCAAAAAAACAAAACAAATGGGGGGGGGCAATTTGAGCATTAAAGGTGTCCATGTACATTTAGTCATCTTGTTCATTCAGTCCTGCAGTTTGTATGTTTCATTTTCTAAAGATAAACTCTTCTGCAGACATCAGAATGAGTGTCTAAATGACCCTTCTCAGATCTGTGGTTAACACTGGGCCTTTAAATCAGCCCTTCTCCACTAGTTTCGCTTCAGAGCCAGATTTAACATTGGACATCACGTGGCGATCCAGTACAGCTCTAAATTGTTGATCAAACAAACAAACAGACAAATAGAATCCTTAAAGACAAACATTGAAATGTTTTGCGTGAGTTAGGGTATAGATGTAGGTTAGTTGTGTAATGTGTTTTGTACATGATTGAAATCAAGCCGTTTTCTCCAGAAACATCCAGCACATGTTTTTATCTCTTTAGTATGTGTTCATATATTCTTACTTGCTTGTAATTATTTTTGGCTCAAGTGTATGGTATATTGCTCAGCAATTCGTTTAAGCTGATAGTACACAAGACATTAATATATCATACAGCAGACATATGTTAGAGTTATCCCAATTGTGCTGACAAATCGGTTTCTAGTGAATCATTTGGTGCCGCATCGGTTAAAAGATCTGTTTACACAGAGGATATCGATGAAGACAGCTGAGAAACAACTGTTTTATTTGCATGTGCAGACGAATATGGATTTATGCCTGAGCTTGTGTCTTTGTGTGTAAGTGTGCTTGCAGTAGGGATTTGGGCAAATAATTTCATAGTTACAGTTAATTACATTATTATTTTAAGTATGACTATTTATTCCCTAATAGACATTTCTCTCTGTCTCTCTCAAAAAAATTAAAAATAATAATAATTGTTTTGTTGCTGTACAACACCAGAAGTTTATAATATAATATAATATATTGAGCTAATTAGAGCATCCCTGTAAATGAAGTGTTCTTCCACCATGGTCCATAAAATAAAAATGTATTAAATAGAGTGAAATAAATTAAATGCAAATTTTTTTAGTGGCACTTTAAACATGAATACATTTTATTCTATTTATTATTGATTATTCATACTGTAAAAAAAGTGATGTGTTTGAAGGATTTAAGTTGAAAGAAATTAAGTTGGCAATGCTTTTTGAGATGAATTAACTAAACTTAAAATGTCATCTTGCCATGACTTTTACATATAAACTGTACATATTCATTTTACATATTTAAAGTAACTTTAAGAAGAGTTCTTAATCTGTCAGCGTAGTGCTATGACAATTGCTTCCTTTATTTACATGGTTTTAAACTGTTCCTTATTGTGAGCATCTCGTGTACATTTCTGTACTGTACAGCGCAACCATTTGTATGGTTATTTGTAAGGATATGACCAAAAAAGACTCATGAATCAGTCTTAACCCTTGTGCAGTGTTTGTTTGTGACACTTGTGGTTTCCGCGGGTCAAAAATGACCCGGACATATATGTCTAATATTTTTATTTTTTTCTCATTTTTAATTTTTGTCAAGATATGTAAAAACACAGTTTGCTAAAGTAAAAACACTGAAGCTTTTGGGGGGTATTTTATGGTATTTAGACCTTATTTAGCTCTAAATTACACCATTCATTTATTTTCATATAAAATAAGCAACCTTCATGTTATCTTCACTTCAATAGAAACATTTCAGTAATGTCAAAACATCACAGTGTGTCATGCATTGGAGGTTTCTGGTGACATCTGCTGGAATAATAATAATAATAAAAATAATAATAATAATAAAAAAATAATTACGGGGGCCTGGGTAACTCCGCAAGTATTGATGCTGACTACAACCCCTGGAGTCGTGAGTTTGAATCCCAGGGTGTGCTAAGTGACTCCAGCCAGGTCTCCTAAGCAACCAAATTGGCCCGGTTGCTAGGGAGGGTAGAGTCACATGGGGTAACCTCCTCGTGGTCGTGATCGGTGGTTCTCGCTCTCAATGGGGCGTGTGGAAAGTTGTGCGTGGATCGCGGAGAGTAGCATGAGCCTCCACATGCTGTGAGTCTCCGCGGTGTCATGCACAACGAGTCACGTGATAAGATGCGCAGATTGACGGTCTCAGAAGTGGAGGCGACTGAGACTTGTCCTCCGCCACCCGGATTGTGGTCAGTAACCGCGCCACCATGAGGACCTACTAAGTTGTGGGAATTGGGCATTCCAAATTGGGGAGAAAAGGGGATACAAAAAAATAAAAATGACATGAAATAACAAGTATGTCCAGTAGATGGCGGCAGTTCTCAGTGCATTGGCTGATCTCTGTAAGCTAATGTTTTAACAACTGTAATTTCTAGATATTATCACAAGTTATACATTGGATATATATTTAGAAATTGTAAAAAAACCCTATTATTTGTCAAATTGTCATTCTGTCTTTTTTTAAACCACTTGATGTTCCAATATGCGGTCAAACCTGACCTTGCTGCCACAGTCAAATCTGACTGTGTTACATTGAAAAGACTGAGTCACTCTTTTGGGGCCTGTCATTTATTTTAAACATCAAACAAAATTCCAGCATAAGCTTTGTCACACAGGGGTCAGACTCAGACTTCGACCTGTGTGGTGTATTTGGTATATATAGACAGGTTTGTTTACACTTGTGAGGGCCAAATGTCCTCATCAGTGTAAAAAAAATAAATAAAAAAAGCTCTTAAATGGGTCAGATGATGTTGATCTTCAAATCTAGTGATGTGCACATGTTTGTGTGATGGTTGGGTTTAGGTTTAGGGGTAGAGCTTGGAAATAGAAAATATAATTAGCCTGATATGAAATCAGTGGAAGCCAATGAGAGATGGCTAATATAATCAAACAAACCTGTGTGTGTGTGTGTGTCTGTGTGTGTGTGTGTGTGCGCGTTTTCTGCATTGTGGATGTTTTATAGTCTCACTCTTTCATTTTTGTGTGGTTGTATTCTGCATTGTGTCTGATTTATTGATTTTTATTTCACCAAATAAAAAAAAAGTCTCGGTATTTTAGTATTTCTCATTCATTTCTTATATCGGGACCCGAAACACTACACATGTTTTTTTGGTTTTTTTTCGACCACTTAAGACTTATCGTATCAAGTGTGTTTAGGTGGCTGGTGGAGGAAAAGTCACCAAGTCTTTTACCAGTCAGATAAAGGATACCATTTTTATTAAAGAAACAAAATCAAAATGGGTAAAAAAAAAAAAAATGACCCGAGCACCACATGAGGGTTAAAGTCATGCAGAACCAGGTTATGTGTTTACCTAAGACTAAAATTTGTGTAAATATTGTCTGGATGTCCAGAACAGAGTTTGCTGTAATAATTGGTTCTTGGTTAATTTAAAAGGATCATTTAATTGCATACAATTGTCCTTTCTATACATATATCTCACTTGCCAGAAGTGGGTATCACAGGAAGGAGTATTTGAGTAAAGAATGTGTTTTTACCTATAGTGCAATCAAACTAGAATACAAGCATGCACACATTGTGAATTTTTGCATCTCATCTGTATGTAAATGTGGACTCCCACTTCTGACTGTTTCTATATTTGGTGTATGTCCTGCAGTCTCATCTGAGAAAAGTTGTAAAGAGTGTCAGGCACGAGGCCTGATGTGATGTACATTTTCATTTCATTGTATGTGTTGTTTGGTTTATCTAGCAGCATATGTATCTTATATTGTCAGTGTAACAGTATACAGTGCTCATGTGTGTTGTTTTACAGCGTAATGTTATCTGTGTTTCTCAGGAGAGTGGCTATACTCACGTTGAGAACAACATTATTGGCTTGCACTATTTAAAAGCGAAATGGACTTTTGAGGATTCATTAGTTGCTCATCGCAGCTCTGACCCCAACAGCCATGAAAATGATTGTGCAATATTTCTTTTACGACACTGAAAATTCATAACTTTTCAGTGCCATCCTGAAGGACGAATAGGAGGAGGAAAATTCACATCGTAGAACGTGTTCTCTGGGAGACAGACAGTCGTAAAATCCCTCGCCCTTCTGTCGTGAATACCTGAAACGGAGCCAGTGAGAACCGCAATATCATCCAAAGAGACGTGTTTTTTGCTCTCTCTGATTCAGGCTTTTGAAATACTACTTAATATCTGAGGGCTTCGACTGTCTGATGAGATTCGACTGTTGACTGTTTTCAGAAGGCCAAATCAACCCAGTTGGGCGTCACATTTTACATGATTTTGTAACCAAACCACTGTGTAAAACCATCGTAAATGACAACATAAAAATCTCTAAATGAACGTTATCAAATATTATAAAATGGATAGTTTCAGTTCTAATTTCTATATGGATGAGCCACGTTTGAAACCTTTGTAGAATGAAGCAATAGGCCATGAGAGCCTGTGAGTTTACCACAGATAAGGATTGTTTTTGGCATAATCCGAAGCGATTATGCGACGTTTTCCCATGGTAAAATCGCTGTTACACACGGCCTTTAAATACAGCTCATCCAATCAGAATTTAAAGTAGAGGTCTGCAACCCGGGTTCAGGTTTGTAATGAATAAAAAATAAACAGGCCTACCTAACTAGTTTTGCACACGTGCTCTCACTCACAGACACCTGCTAATGGATGAGTTAGGGGCCGTTCACTCCAAATGTGTTTTTGCGTGCATCTGCTCTAATTTTCCATCGTTTCTCTATGTAAACACATGCTGGATGGACGTCTTTGTTGCACTGCATCTCACTGTTTCTTCAGTGTTTTGCGCAGGACCGGCACATTTGTTTTGGACAACATGTCAAGTTAAAAAGAACTTTAACATTTTAAAAACACATGTCGAGACACCTGTGCTCTGTTTCATTCGTTGCGCTGCGTCTAGCGCAGGTGTCGCAAATATTCAACGTTCTGAACAAGTTCAGGCCGCAAAGAGGTGACTGTTACATTGTTACACATGATTCCACTGTGTATGTTTACTGTTACAATACTGTTACGAATGTTGCCTACGATGCTTACATAAAATACAGCCTATTGCAACAGTACTTGCAAGGAGAAAAAATTATAAAGAGAGTGTGCGATTTCGGGTTCGGGCTTAAAATCTGATGGTACCGTTCAGGCCGGGTAGGATTGGGTCAGGTTCGTGCAGACCTCTAATTTAAAGTGGAGACTATTTGTTTTCTAAAAGATGATGCGCACCTGGGACAGCACATAAATTGAATTCTATATTTATGCAGAAAGTTGGATTAATGAGCTATATTGTTTATTTTAATCAGAGCCTGATCTCATGAAAATTCTGTGACTGTGGCGACATTTTCACAAAATGGTATTACATGGTTCGATACATGTATCGCAGCAGTACCGATGTGAAATGTCCACTGTGTGGTACTAAAAGCGAGTTAAATGTTCTCCCAAACACATTAGGTTTTTCGAGTTTTAATCAACAAAACCCGACCTCCCTACCCTAAACCTTAAACCTAAACCTAACTGATAGTGTCTGGAAAAGCAAACGTGAGACGAAAAACACAACCACATCATTTTGTGGTGCTTCTATGACACTTTGGGTTCACATGTGGACTCGTGTCATCTTTAGGACTCGTACCCCACTCCTTTACATCACAAGTGAATAAAAGTCATTGCTGTTGTAGCGCCTCTAGTGTTCATTTCACCAGGAATCCACCACGATATGTACAATGAGCCATGCTGAAATCATTTAGCAAAAATGTAGTTATAATAACGTGATTCAATGATACCAGTTTGATTTTAATTGTTATTTGTGAATATTTAACTATTTATTGGACATTGGTGTCTTTTATTTTACAAGCTTTGGCTTGTGGCTTATTGCTTTAGACTGGTATAGGAAACTTAATTAATGCAAGACAAAAATAACACCAAAGAGTGTTTGCATGACATTTGAGGCCAGCTGATGTTTGGTCATCATCTTACTGCATTAGAAATCTCTGGTAAAAGGGCGGCTGTTTGCGGATTGTAGTGTGTCTGTAGTCTGAAAGCGTTTGCAATTTTTATTTTAGCCCTTGTAAAATGTGTTAAGCTGGAGCTCTTATATTGGCATCAGGTAACTGCACCCGCAGGATGCAATAACAGCAGCGCAGGGCTTTTATTGCAGGTAATGCTGTTGCAAATACAGCGCCGGCTCTCTTATTACACCCCCTGTGACTAATGTGCTCAATTCATTTTTTATATGTCCCTCGTTTTCATACTGCCCTCGTTTCTCTATCTGCACGAAGAGCACAAGAGCCCGGCATTCTTAAGCGCAGATATTTCACGAGCTCAAGTTTCTTTGCCATGAAAACAGGCCGCTTCATGATTTTACAAGTTTTAAACAGGTGCAAGTGTGAACTGACGCTACAAGCCACAGAATCCAGGCCAATGTGAAGCACTTCCATGAAATTAGGTGCCTATTTTTGAACACACCGTCCCATGGCTCTGGATCTCGCTGCTGGTTTTCTCTGCGTGTCGAGATGTGAGCGCTGTGGTGTTGACGGTTGGTTGTGACAGTGGGAACAGGGTGTTTAATGGTTAGGAATCCTGCTGTGTGCCATAGGAATACAGAACTAGAGTGACAATACCTGTCGGCGGTGAGATGTTCCCCGAGCTTTTCACACCTCAGCCGTGAGATTTTAACCCCGTCGGAAGAATAAGAACGAGGTTTCTTGAGATGTGCTTGACAGGCCATCCTGGGATCGAACCAACGTTTCGCTGCACTGCCAGTATAATTGTTACACTTTAGTTTTTGGTGAAAGTGCAGTTTTTACTCATAAAATATTCAGAAAGTTGGTTCTCATGAAGTTTCTTGAAACTTTTACACTCTCAGAGTTGGCTGGTGAAGAGTTTCAGTGCCAGAAAAACAGTTGAGTTGCACAAAACTGCTACATTTCGTTGAACTAGATATGAAAACGTGTGATCTGCCCCCAAATGCTACTTTTCTCAGAAATAGTTTCACTTTTCTGAGTCACTTTTTCATCAACAGGTGTCTTGGTGATTTTTAGTGGATGTATGAAGTCAGATGTCCTATCAGAGGAACCATATAGGTGGAGATCAGGGGGTGTACTACAGAAAGATCCTAATCTTATCTGTTTGGTAACCATGGCAATTTCAGTTATGATCTCATTTAGGACAAAAGCTATTACAGAACAACATTTCTAAATGCATTTTCTTATCTTAACTACAGATTGGAAAAGAGCATTACAGAAGCATCCTAACTTGCCAAAAATCTTAAATAAGTGTCCTAACTTTAGGACAAGCCCACTGGTGTCCTATCTGAAAACTTATTTGAAAGCCAGCAGTTACAGTCATTTTACAAAACTATGAAATATAACTATAGTACTGTCTGAGAATAGCGCTACATTTATTAGCGATACAAAATGAAGAAAAGCGATGTTTGATAGTGGAAACACATTTGGATGATGTGCTGCGCTTTGACGATGATAATGCATAAAACTTTTATTTGTGCGGGCTTGAATTTAAAAGTGTGTCGATTTTGTTGCTCCGTTTTCATCTGTCTAATGTTTAATTCGCCACAGCCGTTTGCACGTCATTGGTTGCTTGGTAACAGACATGAGAGGTGATTATCGAACTCAATGGAGCGGTTTAGGATTTCCTAACTAGAGATAAGATGCGTTTTTGTAAGATAAGATAAGAATCCTAAATCAAGATAGGAAGTTTTCTTTAATATGCCTCCAGCACGGGCCTGTGTATCTCAGTGAGTATTGACACTGACTACCACACCTGGAGTCGCGAGTTTGAATCCAGGGCGTGCTGAGTGACACCAGCCAGGTCTCCTAAGCAACCAAATTGGCCCGGTTGCTAGGGAGGGTAGAGTCACATGGGGTAACCTCCTCGTGGTCGCTATAATGTGGTTCTCGCTCTCGGTGGGGCGTGTGGTGAGTTGTGCGTGGATGCCGCGGAGAATAGCGTGAAGCCTCCACACGCCCTACGTTTCCGCGGTAACGTGCTCAACAAGCCACGTGATAAGATGCGCGGATTGATGGTCTCAGACGCGGAGGCAACTGAGATTCATCCTCCGCCAACCGGATTGAGGCGAGTCACTACAACACCACAAGGACTTAGAGCGCATTGGGAATTGGGCATTCCAAATTGGGGAGAAAAATCTCCAAAATACATAAACTATGATGGAAATAAATTTGCTGAATAAACTCCTATTGAATTTATTAGAAATACAGATAACACTATACAATAAGGTTCCATTTATTAACATTAGTTAATGCATTAGTTATCATGAACAAACAATGTATTTTTAAGCATGTATTCATCTTTTTTAATGTTAATTAATATCTATACAGTACATTTGTTAATTGTTAGTTCATCTTAGTTCATATTGCTTGTTAAAGAATACAAGTTTTTATTTTAAAACTGTGTGTTTCATTCATGTTAACTAATATTAACAAGTGTTACCGGAATACAAGATGCGCATCAAAAAAGTCATGTGACTGAATAACTCGTTCACAACAGGACGAACCAGCGGACCAATCATTGCATCTGAAATGTTGCTGTGGTCATCCTGAAATAATGGTGTCCTGAAAATCCAAAGTTTGCAAAGAGTTTGCAGAGCGAATAAGTTGAAAACAAACTTAAACTGTGCTAAAGAGAAATATACATTTCTCCCAATATATATGATAAAAATAGACACAAATGAGTCAATTGTTGACGTACAGTATGAGCATAGAGCTATAAAATGAATGTGTATTGCATAGCTCAGATCATTTTCTTTTAATACTATAATATATTGTATAATACTATTGTATTGCATTATTTTAACCATGGGCAAAAAATGATTTTACTAGCTCAGTTTTACAGTTGAATTTAAAATAAAGGGCAAAAAAAGTCTATAAATGCATACCACATTCCACCCCATCTGTCTCATCCATTTTTGGGAAGATGCTCCCACATCTTTAGTTTTTCTCGAACTTTGTTACGAATAGTCTAACATGTCAAAATTGAAAAGGAAATACAATTTCCAACTGCTTAAAATAGTAGGTAGGTTGCTAATGACCTGAGACAGTAATAGTAATAGTATACTGTATCTATCTATATAAGTTCACTATCACATCATATCTTGTAGTTTGCTTATTACTTTATAATTCTTAGGTTTTAAAAAGGTTCAAATAAAAATGTATACAAATTAGTAGGAGAAAGCAGGAATAATTCTAATGCTTTTATGTTTTTTGCTCGTTTATTCAGAAAATATTAAAGGTGCTATATGTAATATTTTGGTATAATGGTATAATTTTGGTGTAATGCATTTCTTATATCTGCTTGTGTCCAATTACACCGCCTTCAGAGAGCAGCTCACATTCTTCACATCTCTTGCAAAGTGATTGTCTTCCAATCTGCTGGGCGTTGTTCTCTGCACCTCACTACGCTTCTACGGAGGATTCCTATGAATCTGCTCCCGACTTCCACAATGCACACACTCGTCTACGAGCACACTCTTCACGGATCTGCCCATTGTGCGGCTACAGCACATACTCATCCCCAAAATTCCTTCCCTCAACTGCAGCCGCTGCCGGGATCTCCAGTCTTCGCCAGCACAGTTAAAGCTATCATTTATTTGTAATAAATCCTTTGAACTGTTCCTCTGCTCTTGGGTCTCTTTGTCTCGCTCTCGCTCCCTGGCACACACTAAAGACTGAAACCACAGGAAGTAAAAAAACTTGTTTCACCCACAGATATCTTAACTACACAGTAAAGAGACTATTTGTATCAGAATCCCTCACTGAGAAATCCACAGAAATGACCCTCTCCACATCAGCTGTCATTATCCTGCCCGCAAAGTGTCTCTATTATGTTCTGTTATTCTCATATGAAAATTGAGCATGAAATATTGATTTGATGAAAAATGGCAGATGAAATGCAGATCTTGAGTTGACAAGGGCCGTGATTTATTCAAAGGAAGTTCATCAAATGTCTGAGTGATTCAGCTTTCAGGAGTATTTCATGTTAATTTACATTCCTAGATAGTTTTTACACATGCAAATTGCACATTGAATGTACTCTAGAAATAACATGAAGATTTATCTAGAGTTTTACAGTTTCACAAGATGCTAGGGTGTTGTGAGTGGTTGTCAGGGCGTTGCTATGCAGTCACTATGGTGTTTTGATTCTTTGGAGTTGCTAGGGTGATCTGGGTGGTTGCCAGGGAATTTCTATGCAGTCACTATGTTTTTTTAAAATTCTTTTCAGTTGCTAAGGTGTTCTGGGTGGTTGCCAGGGCATTGCTTTGCTGTTACTATGGTGTTTTGATTGTTTGATTGTTTTCAGGGTGTTTTGGTTGGTTACCAGAGTGTTGCTTTGCGGTCACTAAGGTGTTTTGAGTGTTTTTAATGTGTGTTTTTTATTTTTATTATAGTTGCTAGGGTGTTCTGAGTAGTTGCTAGGGTATTGCAATGTGATTGCAAGGGTGTTCTGGGTTGTTGCTAGCTGGTTACTGACTATGGCTGGGTGATATGTCTTAAATTATATCTCGATATTTTTCAGCCTGTTGACGATATGCGATATATATCTCGATAATTATGTATTTACTCTAAAATGGCTCAAAAGTGTTTTGTTTTTGTTTTTTTCCAGAGGAACCATCATTTCATCCAAACAGCCATTGTAGCCAAGTAAAATCGATAAAGACATTCAATTAAAATATAATATATTTTCATTAAATAAACACAAGGAAGAATGAAATTGTGCATTGAACCTGCATTACTTTGATTTCACAATGCACGTGAACTGATCTGAGAGCGCCGCCATGCGCGTGCACACAGGTCAGCGTGTAACCGTTTTGTTCTGAATAACACACAGACCGTGTTTATCTGTCTTTAAATCACAGCCTTTTGTGGATTAATAATCACATATGACCAATTTGCCATTTTGAATAATTGTGCAGCCCTGAAGGATCGTGAAATTAGTCTACTGATGCGCTCTTTACGAAACTTAATGGCCATCGCGATATTCACAATATTGGTAAATTTTACATTGTCAGCAAAATTATCTCGATAATGTCGTTAATATTCAATATATCCTAGTGGTCTGCATGGGCCTTAAAATGAAACCCGACCCTACCCATCCCAAACGATACCGTCAGATTATAAGCCCGAACCCGATGTCGCTCACTATCTTTATAATTTATTCTCCTTGCAAGTACTGTTGCAATAGGCTATATTTTATGTAAGCATATAGGCAACATTCGTAACAGTATTGAAACCGTAAACATACACAGATTTAAAAAGGCACAGCAGCCCCTCAGTACACTAGAGCAGAATGGAAAAAAGCATTGACTTACCGTTTATTTGCTGAAACTTCACTTGGTGCAGAACAATCTGGAATAATATGAAACAATGCAACAGTCCCCTTTTTACAGCCTGAACTTGTTCAGAACGTTGAATCTTTGTGACAACTGTGCTAAAAAACAGTCTAGATGCAGTGCAAAGAATGAAACAGAGCGCAGGTGTCTCGACATGCATTTTTGAAAATTGGTAAAGTTTATAACTTGACACGGTGTTTAAACTGTGCCGATCCTGCACGAGACGCTGAAGAAACAGTGAGACATGGTGCATCAGTCAAAGACATCCATCCAGCATGTGTTTGCATAGGAAAACAGTGGGAAAACAGAACAGATGTGCGCAAATACACCTTTAGTGTGAACGGCCCCTCATCCATTCGCGCATGTCTGTGAGTGAGAGCGTGTGCACGAAAGACGTTCGGTAGGTATTAAAAACCCAACCTGAACCCGAAGTCCTACTTGAAAAACTGACCCGAACCCGGCCCGAAACCTGTCGGGTTCTCGGGTCCCGTCAGGCCCAGGTCGGGTTGCAGACCTCTAACATATCCCCCAACCCTATTTCTGACTTGCCCAAGTCAAAAATGTCCACCCTGGACATTGATATGTGGTTGCTAAGGTGGCTAGGTGAATACTAAGTCAATAGAGTCCTCCCTCAAGTCTCTCTGATATTCAGCTGTCTAGATATGACTCGAGTTCCTCCTACAATGTAAGCTTGGGATTTTTCTGTCTCCCAGGTGAAAATGGTAACTGTGATCTGTTAGTATAGTATCAGCACACCTCTCCTCAACAACACACGTGATTTGAGGGATCATTCATGTCTGGGACACAAATGCTGCAGGACCACTTACACACTGAACATTTAATACTACGTTTTAGAGGTTTGTTCAAATCATACCAATACTTATACAACATATTACACTTCAAGAAAGTCACTTTTAATGATGAATGTTTGATACATTAAAACCGGGTTACTTGAGTTGTCTGTTGTTAGTCTCCAATGGTAGGTTTAGAAATGAGTGACACGGTTAGATTTCTGTGAATTCTCCACTCACCTGTCTGTCCTGCACTCTACCGATTGTAATTTACAAAGATGACTTAATTAAGCACAAGCCAGCAGGTGACACCATGAGAGCGGTGCATGGCGCAGGACAGCAGATGAGAGACCGCGGCATAAGCTCTCAATTATCTGCCAAGCGGTATGATGGCACGCTGCAAGTGTTTGTTAGCGGCAGAACCTCACACTGCTTCTGCTGATGAGATCTCCACGGAGACCCGAATGGCGCTGAGCGTGTCTCCATTCATCATCATTAACTGAGCTGTTTCCCTGCTGCTCGCAGTCCTGTTCAGAACGCTCGTCATACACACGCTCCTCTTTTGAATGACACATTCCTATATGTGCTGCATTGAGAATCCCAGCGGTCTGAACGCAGATATATGATAGGCTACTGTTGAGCAGAGTCATATAATCTGATATACTCTGGCAAAGGAGAGTAAATTTCTTCTTTGTTTTTTAATCAATGACCTTGTTTACATGCACATTATTTTGAGATTGAAGTCCATATTCTTGTCTTATTTCTAAAAAAAGACGTTTACTTGTGTACAGACTTTGAAATATGCATGTGTACATGTGATCAGCATATTCTGAATAAACTAAAATACAGTATGCATGTTCTTTTCCACTCTTACCGTTTATTACGATGCATTTTAGTAACTTTTGACAGTAAGTATTAAACTATTTATTCATTCAGATGTATGTCCTTAAAGTGATAGTTCACCCAAAAACTAAAAATCTGAATCCTAAAATGAAAACTGAGGATTTGGACGTAGCCTACAACTCAATATAGTTACAACTAACAATTATTTTAATAATTGAGTAATCTAATGATTATTAGATCAATTAATTGTCTCTTCAGCTATTATTGCAATAATTAATCATCAGCTTCTAAATGAGATTTCAGCTTGTGCCTTGAGTGAAGAGGCTGTATTAAACGTGTGCCTAACAACAAAGAAATTACAAAGAAAGTGTCTTTTAAAAATACCTTTAAAAAGCAAAATATCTGAGAGCTTTATGAAGTTTAATTCAGTAAAAAAAAAAAAAACTTATTCTCTGCATTGCAGAAAGTCCTATATTAGTCTTTTCGTCTTTATTTCAAGTAAAAATATTGAAAAATCCTTAAAACAGGATACATTTACCCGAGAATCAACACTGCATAAGATATTATTACTTGTTTTCAGAGAATATGTGTTTAGTATTTTGTCTTCTTGCACTGGCAGTTTTTAATGATTCTTTGCAGTTGCTAGGGTGTTCTGGGTGGATGTCAGGGCGTTGCTATGGAGTTTTGAGTGGTTTTGAATGTGTTTTTTGCAGTTGCTAGGGTGTTCTGGGTGGATGTCAGGGCGTTGCTATGGAGTTTTGAGTGGTTTTGAATGTATTTTTTGCGGTTGCTAAGGTGTTCTGGGTGGATGTCAGGGCGTTGCTATGGAGTTTTGAGTGGTTTTGAATGTGTTTTTTGCAGTTGCTAAGGTGTTCTGGGTGGATGTCAGGGCGTTGCTATGGAGTTTTGAGTGGTTTTGAGTGTGTTTTTTGCAGTTGCTAGGGTGTTCTGGGTGGATGTCAGGGTATTGCTATGGAGTTTTGAGTGGTTTTGAGTGTGTTTTTTGCAGTTGCTAGGGTGTTCTTGGTGGATGCCAGGGCATTACTATGGAGTTTTGAGTGTGTTTTTTGCAGTTGCTAGGGTGTTCTGGGTGGATGTCAGGGCGTTGCTATGGAGTTTTGAGTGGTTTTGAGTGTGTTTTTTGCAGTTGCTTGGGTGTTCTTGGTGGATGTCAGGGCATTGCTATGGAGTTTTGAGTGGTTTTGAGTGTGTTTTTTGCAGTTGCTAGGGTGTTCTGGGTGGATGTCAGGGCATTGCTATGGAGTTTTGAGTGGTTTTGAGTGTGTTTTTTGCAGTTGCTTGGGTGTTCTTGGTGGATGTCAGGGCATTGCTATGGAGTTTTGAGTGGTTTTGAGTGTGTTTTTTGCCATTGCGAGAGTGTTCTGGGTGGATGTCAGGGCGTTGCTATGGAGTTTTGAGTGGTTTTGAATATGTTTTTTGCCATTGCTAGAGTGTTCTGGGTGGATGTTAGGGCGTTGCTATGGAGTTTTGAGTGGTTTTGAATGTGTTTTTTGCCGTTGCTAGAGTGTTCTGGGTGGATGTCAGGGCGTTGCTGTGGAGTTTTGAGTGGTTTTGAATGTGTTTTTTGCCGTTGCTAGAGTGTTCTGGGTGGATGTCAGGGCGTTGCTGTGGAGTTTTGAGTGGTTTTGAGTGTGTTTTTTGCAGTTGCTTGGGTGTTCTTGGTGGATGTCAGGGCATTGCTATGGAGTTTTGAGTGGTTTTGAGTGTGTTTTTTGCAGTTGCTAGGGTGTTCTGGGTGGATGTCAGGACGTTGCTATGGAGTTTTGAGTATGTTTTTTGCAGTTGCTTGGGTGTTCTTGGTGGATGTCAGGGCATTGCTCTGGAGTTTTGAGTGGTTTTGAGTGTGTTTTTTGCCGTTGCAAGAGTGTTCTGGGTGGATGTCAGGGCGTTGCTATGGAGTTTTGAGTGGTTTTGAATATGTTTTTTGCCATTGCTATAGTGTTCTGGGTGGATGTTAGGGCATTGCTATGGAGTTTTGAGTGGTTTTGAATGTGTTTTTTGCCGTTGCTAGAGTGTTCTGGGTGGATGTCAGGGCGTTGCTGTGGAGTTTTGAGTGGTTTTGAATGTGTTTTTTGCCGTTGCTAGAGTGTTCTGGGTGGATGTCAGGGCATTGCTATGGAGTTTTGAGTGTTCTTGAGTGTGTTTTTTGCAGTTGCTAGGGTGTTCTGGGTGGATGTCAGGGTGTTGCTGTGGAGTTTTGTGTGGTTTTTATTGTGTTTTTTGCCATTGCTAGAGTGCTCTTGGTGGTTGCCAGTCCTCACGTGTGTGCAAGAGTGTGCAGTAATGCTTCACTGGTTAAAACGCATCATCATTAGAGTTTAAAATGATTACTTATGGGATCGAACGACTAGAAAGAGAAAATAGTGTTCATGGCTGCATTATTATTATAATAAAGTGCTTTAACTGTCACCTGTCACTGTAACCCTAACCCTGACTTGCTGTGATAGAAATTCATTTGACCCATGATAACATTTTTGGTTATTAATCATATCGTCTTATATTTACATAACCTAACACTAACCCTAACCTACTGTTTTAAAAGACTACTTTTTTAAAAATCTACTTTTTGTTAGTAACTTGTAGTGTAGTGAACTACGTTCTCAAAGGTGTAGCTTGACTCTAATTTAACTACTTTGGATTATGAGGAGCTTTTTGCTTGACATGCTACATGTAACTCATCTTTGGCAGTGAATTCATTAGCTGAGCTCCAGTTTAAATATCAGAATCCATCACCAAACCAGCTCTAATCCAAATCCAGCCTCACTCGCGAGGAAGAGATGTTCTGAACCAATTAAAGTTGAACTTTGTCCCACCTGGTCTCGTTGTTATCAGACTCAGCCCATCAGATGAGCCCACACCGCGGCCGGTATGACAGCCCTTAAATTACACCAACTCTTTTGGGGGAATACAAGTGAGATTTGGAGGGACTTTTATGAGTAACACTGCTGTGTGTGTGAGAGCTTTATAAACCCTCATCCCTCACTCAACTTTATTCTCAGCACTCACACACAGTATCAAATTAATACACTTTCCAGAATTAGAAAACCAGAAAGGCTTGTTTTTTTTTCGGTGAAAATCGATGGTGAAAAGAGCCATGGAATCCACACCAGATGACAGACTTTCTTTTGTCTATCGATGGCCTTCAGTTTGTCACTGTTTGTTTTGAGAGTGTTTCTTTGACTCATATTGTAATACTGGCTCTATGTTCCCTCTAATTTTTGTTTTTATGCTATATATTTGTTCTATATCTTGTTAAAATCAATGTCATTTAATTTGAGATAAAAAAATAAAAAAAATCCAAATACATTTTTAATCGTGGCTTAAGTGTGCAAATACTTTTTTGGGTCACAGTATATTATTATTATTATTATTATTATTATTATTGGGTTTCATTAACTTTGGCCATTTTAATTTCCCAGGTGTTGATTTTTATTAAAACCAAACAGTTTATTAAAAATAATAAACATTATTATTATTATTATTATTATTTTATACTGTATGTTGTTATATATATTTTTTTTAATTATATTACATTTTTATTATTATGTATTTTTTTATTTATTTATTTTTTTTTTCAAATGTGTTCTGCTGAAGAAAGAAAGTCATATTTTCGCAATTAAAATTTTTGGGATAACTATCCCTTTAAAACTCTGATCATCTAAACAAAGAGTGAAATAAACAAAAAACATTTTAATATTTATGATCTATCAGTTGTGATCTATCAGTTGTGGTGTCATTTCCAGCACACCAAACAATTTTGCCCCTAATAAAGTTTTGTTCAAAAGTTAGTGTACGTGTTAACCAAGTGGACAAAAGTGTCAGTCAAGAGCATGCTTGAGATGAAATATGAGACAAAATGAAGAAAAATCAAGAGAAATATCACTTTTATTTTGTCATTTCCAATCAACCTGTAATTTTGACAAATTTTGCAGTGTGAAAAAAGTGTGAAAATATTATATAGTTGTGTGTGGGACACATAAAATGTTAGCTATGTCATTAGTTGACCATTTTATTCCAAAAATGTTAAAGAGATCAGCAGTTACAGAAATACTCAAACCAGCCCATCTGGCACCAACAATCATCCATGTGATTATCTAATCAGCCAATCGTGTGGCAGCAGTGCATAAAATCATGCAGATACAGGTCAGGAGCTTCAGTTAATGTTCACATCAACCATCAGAATGGGGAAAAAATGTGATCTCAGTGATCTGGAGCGTGGCATGATTGTTGGTGCCAGACGGGCTGGTTTGAGTATTTCTGGGATTTTCACACACAACAGTCTCTAGAATTTACTCCGAATGGTGCCAAAAACAAAAAACATCCAGTGAGCAGCAGTTCTGTGGACGGAAACGTCTTGTTGATGAGAGAGGTCAACAGAGAATGGCCAGACTGGTTTGAACTGATAAAGTCTACGGTAACTCAGATAACCACTCTGTACAATTGTGCTGAGAAGAATATCATCTCTGAATGTTATTCTGAGATGCGGGTTGGCGCTGTTTTGGCGGCACGAGGGGGACCTACACAATATTAGACAGGTGCTTTTAATGTTGTGGCTGATCGGTGTAGATATACATAACTCACTCCGGCTTTCAAGAAACAGAAAAAATTCCAGACTTTAAATAAATAAATAAATACATGTGTAGGACGTTTGTGCTGTAGGAATGTACATGCAGATTTCAGATATGAAATCGGTGATTGATTGACTAATGTATACTCGCTGAAATGAGATGATTTTCCATTAAACCATTAGGCATACGTTTGGGCACCGCAATATGGCGACGCAGTGACTTCACTGTTATGATGTCATCAGCAATCCAGTTCTATATTATATATTTCAGTTTAGAACAATACAGAAGTTGAGATGTGCTGAAAATGATGCTGTCGTGGGAATTTTCATATATCTCCTGTGATACATGAACACACACTGTTGAATATTGTTAGCAGACAGATTAAATCAACTAATGAGAGTGTGAAAGATTTTTTAACGGGACTTTAGTTTTTAGAGGTGGATTGCTAAAAGTGCCCAAAGTTGAAGAAACATATTTTTGAGTCTTCTTTCTGTGCAGATTCTCTTTATGTCACGGATGTTAATCATTAGAGGTGTTATATTATATATTATGTATTTTTTTCTGTAACAGTTCAGCATGACGAGCCAAGTTATCATTGCAACATGCATGAATTGGCATGTTTTAATTAGTTGTCATACTTGGACAAGTTTTGCAGTTAAAAACTTGGCCTGGCAAGCAAATCAATTTGCACTGTGAGTCATTTCATACGTGTTCAAAGTCAAACACGTATTACTACATGCTACTGCATTTCCTTCAACACGTGTGAATATTAGTGTTATAAAAACAGAGTGATTAGTCATGGGCGTGTGTTTAACAGCTGCTGTTACCATCATCAATGGAGTCCGATTTGAAGATGACGTGCAGTTAGACTCCTGTTTCAGTTCTGTGTGTCTCAGGTCGTTTCTAACGGCAGAACTCGCTCCAGTCGTTTTACTAAAGCAGGAGGAAACACATTAACTCTGATGACAGCAAGACAGA